>NW_020175186.1:151233-185253 GCF_003031525.2 Neophocaena asiaeorientalis asiaeorientalis | reverse complement strand
GGAGCACAGGCTCCGGATGCGCAGGCTCAGCAGCCATGGCTCACGGGCCCAGCCGCTTCGTGGCATGTGGGATCTTCCCGGACCGGGGCACGAACCTGTGTCCCCTGCATCGGCAGGCGGACTCTCAACCACTGCGCCACCAGGGAAGCCCCCTCTTTTGGCTATTTTGAATAATGCTGCTATGAACATTGATGTACAGGTATCTCTTTGAGTCCCTGTTTTCACTTTTCTTGGGTACATACCTAGAAGTGGAATTTCTGAGTCATGTAATGATTCTGTGTTTAACATTTTGAGGAACCACTAAACTGTTTTCCACAGTGGGTGCACCATTTTACATTCCCATGAACAGTAGAGGGTTCCAATTTTTCCACATCCTCACCAACACTTATTTTCTATTTTTTATGTTTAAATATCCTACCGTTTGAAAAGTGGTATCTCATTGTGGTTTTGATTTCCATTTCCCCAATGACTAATGATGTTGAGCATCTTGTTGTGTGCTTATTGGTCCTTGTATATCTTCTTTGGAAAAAGTCTATTCAAGTCCTTTGCTCACTTTTTTTTTTTTTTTTTTTTTTTGGCGGTCCGCGGGCCTCTCACTGTTGTGGCCTCTCCCGTTGTGGAGCACAGGCTCCGGACGCGCAGGCCCAGCGGCCATGGCCCACGGGCCCAGCCGCTCCGCAGCATGTGGGATCCTCCCGGACCGGGGCACGAATCCTGTCCCCTGCATCGGCAGGCGGACTCTCAACCACTGCACCACCAGGGAAGCCCTCTCACTTTTTTTTTTTTTTTTTTTTTTGCGGTACGCGGGCCTCTCACTGCTGTGGCCTCTCCCGTTGCGGAGCACAGGCTCCGGACGCGCAGGCCCAGCGGCCATGGCCCACGGGCCCAGCCGCTCCGCAGCATGTGGGATCCTCCCGGACCGGGGCACGAATCCTGTCCCCTGCATCGGCAGGCGGACTCTCAACCACTGCGCCACCAGGGAAGCCCTCACTTTTTAAATGGAATATTTTTTGTTGTTTTTGACGTATAGGAGTTCTTTATATACTCTGGATATTAATCCCTAGTCAGATATATGATTTGCAGATTTTTTCCTCCCGTTCTGTGGATTGTCTTTTAATCTTGATAGTGTTCTTTGACGTAGTTTTGATGAAGTCCAACCAATCTATTTTTTTTCTTTTGTTACTGGTACTTTTGGTGTCATACTTTAAAAAAAATTGCCAAATTTGAAGTCATGAAAAATCTCCCCTATGATTTCTTCTCAGAGTTTTAGTTTTAGCTCTTAAATTTAAATCATTGATTCACTTTGAGTTAATTTTTAAATATGGTGTAAGATAAGGGTTCAACTTCATTTTTTTTTAAACAAGCTAGTTTTTATTTTATTTATTTATTTATTTTGGTTGTGCCGGGTCTTAGTTGCGGCACACAGGATCCTCATCGCGGCGTGCGGGATCCTTAGTTGTGGCATGTGGACTTCTTAGTTGCAGCATGAGGACTTCTCAGTTGCAGCATGAGGACTCTTAGTTTCGGCATACAAACTACTAGTTGCGGCATGCATATGGGATCCAGTTCCCTGACCAGGGATCGAACCTGAGCCCCCTGCATTGGGAATGCAGAGTCTTACCCACCGGTCCACCAGGGAAGTCCCTCAACTTCGTTTTTGTGCGTGTGGGCATCCAGTTTTTTCTAGTACCTTTTGTTGAAAAGACTCTTTTTCCATTGAGTGGTCTGGGCACCTTTGTGGACAATCAATTGGCCGTATGTGTGAGGGTTTATTTCTAGGATCTATTCTATCTGTTGGCCTAAATGTGTGTCCTTATGCTGGTAGCACACTTTTGATTACTGTAACTTTGTAGTACTTTTGAAATTGGGAAGTGTGAGCCCTCCAAATTTGTTCTTTTTCAACATTGTGGGTTTTTTTTAATTCTAGTTTTTATATTTATTTCTTGGCTGCATTGGGTCTTTGTTGCTGCGTGAGAGCTTTCTCTAGTTGCAGCGAGCGGGGGCTACTCTTCGTTGTGGTGTGTGGACTTCTCATTGCGGTGGCTTCTCTTACTGTGGCTCTAGGTGTGTGGGCTTCAGTAGTTGTGGCTTGCAGGCTCTGGAGCGCAGGCTCAGTAGTTGTGGTGCATGGGCTTAGTTGCTCCACGGCATGTGGGATCTTCCCAGGCCAGGGATCAAACCCATGTCCCCTGCACTGGCAGGTGGATTCTTAACCACTGCACCACCAGGGAAGTCCCTCGAGATAGTTTTGGCTATTTGGGGTCTCCTGAAATTCCATATGAATTTTAGTATGGGTTTTTCTATTTCTGTAAAAAATGCCGTTGGTATTTTAATAAGGATTACGTTGAATGAGCATATTATCATCTTAACAATGTTCAGTCTTCCATTCCATGAACATGGGATATCTTTCCATTTATTTAGGTCTTCTTTAATTTCTTTAAGCAATGTTATGCAGTTGTCATTTTTTTTGCGGTATGCGGGCCTCTCACTGTTGTGGCCTCTGCCGTTGCGGAGCACAGGCTACGGACGAGCAGCCTCAGCGGCCACGGCTCACGGGCCCAGCCGCTCTGCGGCATGTGGGATCTTCCCAGACCGGGGCACGAACTTGTGTCCCCTGCATCGGCAGGCGGACTCTCAACCACTGCGCCACCAGGGAAGCCCTGTTATGCAGTTTTTAATGTATAAGTTTTTTGCCTCCTTGGTTAAATTTATTCCTAAGTACTTTTTTCTGTTTGATTACTTCTGCCTGATGAGCCAACAACATTATGATAATTTACATTATCTATATCAAGCAACTATCACAACGGTAACAATAATAGCTGTTATTATTGAATGTCTACCATATGTTGGGCCCTGTTCTTGGAATTTTTCGTAATTTGTCTCTGATCCTTGAAAAACCTTTCCCATTTTATAGATGAAAAAAATTGAGACTCAGAAAGATGAAATGACTCACCAAAGACCACACAGTTAGTAAATGATAGAACCCTTGCTATTCTAGGGTTTTTGGCTCTAATATTTGTAGGCTCTTTTGCTGTACCATTCCAACATCTTCATCTTTATCATTGTTTCCTTGTAGGATGACATGCACCTGGTGATACGAAAACAGCTCTCTAGCACCGTGTTCAAGTACAAGCTCACTGGTATTATTGGTGCTGTCACTATGGCTGGCATCATAGCGGCGGACAGGTATGCATGGAAATTCTGATTTCTGTGGCTTATGGTCTATTAATCAAGTTGCTGTCTTACAAAATAAATTGTTACATTGTGTAGACATCATTGTAACAGAAGACATTAAAACCATAATAAGAGAAGTGAGCAAATGTTTGTTGCCACTTTTCCATGTTGCAGCATGTGGGATCTTTCGTTGCAGCGCGTGGGATCTTTCATTGCGGTGTGTGAACTCTTCGTTGTGGCGCGTGGGCCTCTCTCTAGTTGTGGTGCACAGGCTCCAGAGTGTGCGTGCTCAGTAGTTGCAGCATGTGGGCTGTCTGGTTGTGGCGCATGGGCTCTAGAGCACACAGACTTAGTTGCCCTGTGGCATTTGGGATCCTAGTTCCCCAACCAGGAATCGAACCCCGTCCCCTGCATTGGAAGGCAGATTCTTAATCACTGGACCACCAGGGAAGTCCCCTATGTTTCTTCTAATCTTGACAGTATATACTACATATAATTTTTACAGAATTGCGATAACAGTCATTACATTCTGATGGTTTAAAACTAGGGATTGCTAAGAAACTAAGTTCTAGAAGTGTTTCTAAAAAAGGGAAACCCTGATCTCCCTGGGATGCATTCTTCTGCATCTGCTCCAGTCCTGGGCACTAGACAATACAGGTTTCTCCACTGCTGTGTTATTCCTGTCTGGAAGACCATGTTTGATATAAATAAAGTCTTCCTGTGGCTTTTTCCCCCTTTGCACTTTGATGCCACAATTGTAACACCTAAAAGAAGCTTGGGGCTTGGTAAGTTGTTACCATTGAAAAATGAGATTGGAATTTAGTTCGTGCTTCTTGGAAATGATTTGTCATGAATTTCTGGCACCTCAGGAAACATCCTTAGAGTCATCATTAGTAATCCATAGAGGCTGCATAGTATACTGGTTAAAAGTTCATTCTCTGGAGCCATACTGCTTGCCTGGGCTGAAATACTGGTTCCGTTATTTATTAGTTGAATGATCTTGGGTAAGTTACTTTACCTCTCTGTACCTTTGTATTCTCACATCTGTGAGATAAAGATATTAATAGTATTTAGTGAGATAAAGATATTAATAGTATTTACTTCATAGAGTTGTTGAGAGCATTAAATAGAACAATGCCGAGTGCTTGCCCCTATGATTTTTACTAATTTAATGTATCCTTAAAAAAATCTAAGATAACCATTGTTTGCTCTAATCCACATTTTGTATGGTCTAAATAAATACTTGGGGACTTGCTTGGTGGTCCAGTGGTTAAGACTCCATGCTCCCAATGTAGGGGGCCTGGGTTCCATCCCTGGTCAGGGAACCAGATCCCGCATGCTGCATCAAAGACCCAGTGCAGCTAAATAAATAAATATTTTAAAAACAAACAAACTTGTCTGTGCTTTCGTGCACTTTTATCTCCACCCCAATCCCAAGGAAGGCACATTTCTTAAATTTATTGCCAATTGTTACAAAATATTACAAAAATGGGTCTAAAATAATGTTTTTAGAAGTAGATCTTCCAGTTTGACCCCAGGGAGAGGAGACCTCAGCAGTGAACAGTGTACACAGGTAAGTTCTTCTCATGTAGTTGGATATGTTTATGAGTAACTGAGGAATTGCTTCTGGTCACTGTCACCTTGCCAGAAAGAAGGCTTTTTTTTTCAAAATATGTTTTCCTGAACTTATAGCTTTTGTAATTTGTACCACTCTTTTGTCCTTTAGAATCCACTGGCTTGGGTTGTATTTTAGTTCTGTATCTGTCTAATCTTCCTAATTAAATTGTAAATTCCTAGAGATCAAAAAAGGTGGGTCATGTTTGAGAGTAGCAGATTGACTGGAGCATAGGGACAAGTAAGTGTGTAATTGGAGAGTTGGAGATAAAGCTAGTTTGGAGATAGAAAACAGAGAGCTCTGAATGTGAATCAAGACATTTGGATTTAATTTTTACACAGGGGTAGTCCGTAAGGGTTTCTTAGCATAGAAATGGCATAATTCAAGCTTTGCTTTAGAGAAATTAATCAGTTTCATGTGTATGATGGATTGGAAAAGAGATGAGATTCAAAAGAGATGGATTGGTCAGGAGGCTTAGGAAAAACCTCAGGTGAGAGGTGGTGATAAGAGCTTTGCCAGTGAAATCGGAAAGGGAAAAACTTACTACTGAATGGGGTGAATGGTGTTTAATTAGGAAGCACTGGCATCCCAAGGGCTGGACCGTTCTTTCTCTTCGACTGCTCCAGGTAACCTCCTTGCTACAGTTGGTTCATTCCTGCAGTGAGCAGTCTCCTCAGGCCTCTGCACTTTATTATGATGAATTTGCCAACCTGATCCAAGGCAGAAAGCTGGCTCCACAAGTGCTGGTATGTCCAAGTATCTTTTCTTAAAGCAATGAAGCATGAGGGCTGCTTTACTATACATTCTTCAAACCCTTCTCTCTGTTGTGCTGCAAAAATAAAAAGATCTTCCTGTGAGCTCTCCCATATTCTAATTGGGAAGGCTGTTCTGACTCACTCGGCCCCAGGCCTCTCCTCTGAGGCCTCCTTCACATGATAAAAATAAGGGATGAGGATGATGAACATGTGGTTAATGATGTTGTTGAAAGCCACCATCTGTTCTGTGCCAAGGACTGTGTTAAACATTTTTCATGTATTATGTCTATTCCACATCAGGATGATGAGGTATGTATTGTTGTTATTTTCTTTTCAGAAATGAGGAAACTGAAGCTTTAGAAAGGTTAATAGTTTATTTAGGGCTTTATAGCACATATACCCTGGTCTACCCAGCCTTTTGTGTTTGTTTGTTTCCTAAAGGAATGGGCTGGGCAGACCATCTTTAATGATTTCCAGGATGCCTTTGTGGTGGACATCTGTGTTGTTCCAGAAGGGTAAGTACCGTTTACCCACTGACATGGTTGTACTGGTCAAGAAATTATGTCAGTTATGTCAATTGCTGGTGCAAACCTCAGAATGTCTTGACCTCAGCCAAGTCTAGCCCACTCCCACAACTTCCCTCCTCCCAACCCCAGTACCCCAGCACCCCCAGCTCCAGGATTGCTAAAAGATTCCCCACTTGTTCTTTCTCCTCTTTCTCACTTCTCATAACAGAGGAGATTCGTTTGTTCTAGTGGTTTCTCCCATAGACTTGCCATATCCTTGAATTGCGGTATCAGATTCTGGGTTCTCTCCACAGTGACTATCCATTTCCTGTGAAAGCTCTCTACGGACTAGAAGACTATGATAGTTGTGATGGGATTGCCATCAACCTCCTGCCACTGTTGTTCTCTCGGGACTTTGTGAAAGATGGGGGTAGACTGACTTCGCAGGAATCAGACCAAAAGTCAGTACACTTTTTCTTCTCTAAAACCTCTGTTGGTATTTTGAATGTTCATGGGGAATGCCGCAGTTCACGCAGTCTCTTGAGAACTTGATTGAAAAGGATTTCTCCCAAGACAGGTGGTATATGGATGGGCTCCTAAGAATGGGGCAGACTCCCTGTTTTCTCCCAGACCCTGGGTTTGGGATTTGCATTGAGTCATGACAGCCAACAGATATTCTGTGAGGCTGCTTTTGTTTCTGTTCCTTTTTCCCACCCATGAACATGTTTGTCTATCTCTGCCACTCTTAACACCCTCCTTCCGTCTTATCTCCGCTTCCTCCTAACACATGGACATTCAGTCTACTTACCTCTGTCTTCCTCCAATTCAGTTCATTATTTATTTGGTGAGCATCCATTACATTCCTTGTTATATGTTCTTAAAAGTAGACATTTAGGGCTTCCCTGGTGGCGCAGTGGTTGAGAGTCTGCCTGCCAGTGCAGGGGACACGGGTTCGTGCCCCGGTCCGGGAGGATCCCACATGCCGCGGAGCGGCTGGGCCCGTGGGCCATGGCCGCTGAGCCTGCACGTCCGGAGCCTGTGCTCCACAACGGGAGAGGCCACAACAGTGAGAGGCCCACGTACCACAAAAAAAAAAAAAAGTAGACATTTATTTTGGGCAAACCTCCTTAATTATAAGGTTGGGTTCCCTATAAACATGGACTAATGTGTCTATAAACCGTGGTCTAAAAATGGATTTTTCCTTCCCAGATTGGTTTCTCCATTGTGCCTGGCTCCCTACTTCCGGTTACTGAGACTTTGTGTGGACAGACAACATAATGGAAACTTGGAGGAGATTGATGGTTTATTAGGTATAGGATGAAGTTATCAGATCCTTTCTTCTTTGTAACCTTTCTTTGGTAAACTTAGGGAAGGGGCAGACTGGTACATGTGTGTGGGGGAAGGAATTTTTTAACTTCATAGAGACTTTTAGATTATATTTATTGACTGCTGCATGATATGGAAGTATTTTTGAGACTAATCAAAGCTTGACCTTCAAATACTAGTTAAAGGGGAAAGTAAGTAGAAGGAGAGCTAGCTCTAGGGGCAGCATCCATGTTCTGTTGACTTGAACTAAAGGGGATTAGAAATGTTTGTCCTTCTCTTTCAGACTGTCCTATATTCCTCACTGACCTGGAGCCTGGAGAGAGACTGGAGTCCATGTCTGTTAAAGAGCGTTCATTCATATGTTCACTTATATTTCTTACTCTCAACTGGTTCCGAGAGGTGAGCAGAGTTACTAGGACAATTCACTTACTGTCTGTAGTTTCTCTTGAAAGGAAACAGTTTCCTTGGTTCCACGAGGCTCCTTAAAAATTCTTCACCAACCACTAACCCCTGTGTGTTTCTGCGGAGGTTGTATCCTACCCTTCCCTAATCATATGCGCCTCCTGATGCAGCGAAATTAAAATACTTAGAATTCACTTACTGTTGCCCATGCTTTACTACCTCCAAGCCTTTTCATGGTAATCTACTTCTGCCTGGAATAACTTCACCTTCACCACTGTGAAAATACTGTTCCTCCTTACATCACTATGCACTTAATGTTTCGATTTAGTGAGATCAAGTGAATGATAGTTTTCACTTTCCTTTACAGTATGTTTGTGCTTAATGAAATGCACAATCGTAATGAAATATAATGAAAATGAAATGCAGAAAATGATGGTAATATCTTACATCTATATCACACTTCCTTTCTCATGCATATTATTTCTGAGAATGTTTATTCACTTGAAATATCTCTTATCCTGACAACTATATTATGATGTAGGCAGGATGGATATTATTATCCTCGTTTTACACATATGGAATTGCAGGTACAGAGAGTTCAAAGTCGTTAAAATTTATCAAACACATGTGCCAAATGCTGGGCTAGTTTCTTTATTCACATTTAATCCATACGACTGCATTCCAGTTTTATAGCTGAAGAAATAAAAGCTCAGAAAGGTTAAAGACTTGGCCAAGGTCACACAACTAGTAAGTAGCAGACTAGGATCTGTTTCACCGAAGTGTATACTTTCTAGCTATTGTGTTGTTCCACCTTATTACTTAACTAGAAATAAGTAGAACCAGGATTAGAAGTTAGATCTCCTCTATTGACCCAGAGCTTTTTCTTTACAGCGCCTTGCTGAGAACACTTTGACATTTCTCACTAGACTCACAGATGCTGTCACCAAACAACTCTTTTAGCTCTCGCTGAATAACGCAAACAAGGTTAAAATCTGAGCAGTTCACAGTGTGAGAATATAATTTTTACTTCCACAGGTTGTAAATGCCTTCTGTCGGCAAACATTACCCGAGATGAAAGTGAAGGTGCTCACCCGGTTAAAGCACATTGTAGAGCTGCAGCAACTCCTGGAAAAGCACTTGGCAGGTGAGGGAAGGGTCCTGTATTGTAGCCCTGCTGGGCAGTGGTGAGGAGATAGCAGAGTTAGCTTTTAAGCCAGACTCAGCGATAGCTGCCCCCGACTCGTGGGACAAGAAAATGGTTGCTCAACAAAAATTTTAAAAAATGAGTACATCAGACTTACCTGGTGGTGCAGTGGTTAAGAATCTGCCTGCCAACGCAGGGGACACGGATTCGAGCCCTGGTCCGGGACGATCCCACATGCCGCGGAACAGCTAAGCCCGTGTGCCACAACTACTGAGCCTGTGCTCTAGAGCCCGCGAGCCACAACTGCTGAGCCTGCATGCCACACCTACTGAAGCACACGCCTAGAGCCCATGCTCAGCAACAAGGGAAGCCACCACAATGAGAAGCCCGTGCACCGCAATGAAAAGTAGCCCCCGCTCACTGCAACTAGAGAAAGCCCGCGTGCAGCAACAAAGACCCAACACAGCCAACAATAAAGAAAGAAAGAAAGAAAGTTGAAAAAAAAAAAAATACATCCATTTTCCTCCCGTTGTTATCTCCAGGAAACCTTGGTGTTTAATACAAGATATAAAACATTGGTTGGGCTTTTTGTAAATTACATTGCTTCTTTGGATGTCAAACTTCCAGTGCCCTTTGCCTTCTTGAACATCATTATGAACCAGGAATACAGCTGAGAGGCCTCTTAATACCTTCTGGCCATTAAGAAAACTTGTCATTTTAGAGTGCTAGCTTTGGGACTTCCCTGGTGGTCCAGTGGGTAAGACTCCCTGCTCCCAATGCAGGGGGCCCAGATTTGACCCCTGGTCAGGGAACTAGATCTCACATGCATACTGCAACTAAGAAGCCCACATGACACAACTAGGAGGTCCGCTTGCTGCAGCGAAGATCCAGTGTGCTGCAACTAAGACTCGGCGCAGCCAAAAATAATTAATAAATAAATAAAAATAAAGTGCTAGCTTGATTCTCTGGGGAAAACATGGAGCCTCCCTCAGGCTCTCATCTAAATAATTGTGTGTAAAACAAACTGCTATGTGACCAAATATTGCTAATATCTTTAGATTTTAAATGTAAGTTAATTTATTTTTGGTTCTTATCTGCTTGGATGTTTTATATTGGTATAATGGTTTTACGTTGATTGATCATAATCAATTAATATGATATTCCTGTAAGTTATCTTTGGCTATTTTACTATGCCAAAATGATTAACGTCAGATGACCTGAATGCATCTTACAGGCAGTCAGCCATGCTTGGCAGTTCTGGAAACTAGTTTTTAGCTAATCGGGTGATTAGCATTCAAGTCTAATAGTGGTATATGGTTGGTATACATTGAGCTTCCTGCTGTTTGTTTCAGTCACTCCAGACTATGTTCCTCCCCTTGCAAACTTTGACTTGGAAACTTCAGAAGTAACACCTCATACCAGTACTACTGTTTCAGCAAAAATCAGAATACAAGGAAATGTAGGTGAGTATGCTCTTTTCTTCTTATTCTGTGTCTCCCTATGTGCCATGTTGAATTCACTTAGAGGTTATGCACATCAAGGCATCAGTAATTGGAGAGATTATATAATTGAACCCTTTCTTTGGCATGGTTATCAATGAACTATAATTTAGGGTTATAAAATTACCTCCTGTCTCTAGGTAGTCTTCAGCAGGTTGTTTCTTGAAGGCAGTGATATTTAGTAAACATGATTATTGATTATTTGAGTCACTTTTCTCTTCTTGAAATATAAGGAGGAAGGAAACGAAAAGCAGATGGCAACAAAACATCCTCCCCTGACCCACTTTCAAAGGAGGATAATTCAGAATGTGACCCTGCACCATCTGATAGGAGCCAGCTGGAAAAGGTATTGGAATGACTGGTATCTATGAAGGTGTGTGACAGCCCGGTGAGATTAACAAAGGGCCAGCATTATGCTATGCATTTAACAGAGAGAGGGATTAGGGAAAAGAGAGGCGAACAAACTCTCCTAGGCCTTGGAGTGATCCTCTCAGTAGCAGAGTTTGGGTTAGACTCCAAACATTTATCACTACCACACACTGTTTTTCTAATTATTTTCTTGATTATATTACTCCCTTTTTTGTACCCCAGGAGTACTTTGAATTCTCTCTTGTAGCAATTAGCAAATTCTGTCTTTGTATGTAGTTCAAGATATACTTCTTTTAGCCTCTTTCCTCTTCGGATCCCAGATTATCTCTTTCTCAATGAATTTAGATAACATGAAATGCTTCGGCATGTGGGATCTTCCCGGACCAGGGCACGAACCCATGTCCCCTGCATTGGCAGGCGGACTCTCAACCACTGCGCCACCAGGGAAGCCCATTAGTACAGTTTCTTAATACAGATACTTAATAAACAGTAGGTCCTTTTCCTGTAATTGTACCACCCACAGGGGTAGGTTTGTGAAATTGCCTAGACCACATGGATCCCAATTATTTCTGGTTTTTAGGTACTGTTTATTGAGAATTTATGTGTAACTCCTCTAATCTTCCTAAAAACTCAAGCTTAGTATTGATATTTACATTTAATAGATGAGGAAACTAAGATCCAGAGAGGATAGGTGACTTGTGTAAAGTTACACAGTTAATAAGTGCTTGAGCAAGGATTTGAAGCCAAATCTTTCTGGCCCCTAAGCTCATAGTTTTCTGTACCACACCATAGTGCCTTGATTTGTCTATATTCATCCCTAAGTGGAAACCAACTGAGTATCGATGTGTGACCTATATCCCAATATTACAATACGTGATCTGTTTCAGGAATATTTAGGGACTTTGGTAAAAGGAAGTTGGTAAAAGGATGTGATGAACTGTAACTTTTTACATAAAATAAATGCACAGTTGCAGTTTGAAATCTTCATTTAAAGTTAGATTAATATAGAAGCCTTATTCTATTGGTTTCTGGTACTTTCCTCCCAGGAGTTCAGAGGGAAAGAAGAAAAGACATCAGTATCATTACAGAATTACCACGCTTTTTTCCGAGAACTGGACCTTGAGGTCTTCTCTATTCTGCATTGTGGGCTCGTGGCCAAGTTCATCTTAGATACTGAAATGCACACTGAAGTAAGTGACAGAGCTGAGATCCCAGAACTTAATCTTATTTCAGAAAGTTCCTCAGCTCTATTCCTATTTCCAAAAGAAAACCATGACCCTGGGAGAAGTTGGACTCTGGCTTCCAAAGCCTTTATATGTGCAAGTGTGGATGAATAATCATCCTCATCATGTTGACGTTTATAAACCTAAGTTTTTCTTACAGTGCATTAGGCATTACAAAAGATCACGCTAATGATGTGATCCTTACTTTACGTTACTAATAATAACCTATTTAGATTACTTTTGTGGAGCAACACTGTTGTGATTTATAGTTACACAATGCTCTTTTCACTTTTTCGCGACATTTGTTCAGTATCCATGAGATGTTTGTTGAGGGCTTTTTTGTTTTTGATGCAAATCTAGATATTGGCAATTCAGTATTACATAAGCATGATGCTTGCCTTCAGATAGCTTATAATCTAATAAAGGAAGGAGTCAAGTAGCAGTACATGCTATATTGATGGTCTGAACCAAGTACCAGTGAAACTGAGGAGAGAATGGTATTTATAATGAAGTTGGAAGTAGAAGACATTTATACAGAGAAGGTACCTTTTGGTATGGGATTTCACCAGAGAGTAGAGTTTTTCCAGGTTAAAAAAATTTTTTTGAGAAAATGCATGGATTTTTACCATAGATTTTTCAAGAATGTAAGCTCCTTCAAAATAGAGGGTTTTTTTTTTTTCAGTCTTTCTGCGTCAGCCTGTACGTGGAGATTCTCCATAGCTGTATGTTGAGTGAAAAGTCTGAAGTGAGACTGCTTGACCCATTCTACTTATGGTAGTGTAATATAGTTATAAGGATCCTGCCCAGACTTAATAGTAGCAAAACATTAGGTGAAAGAAAATATGAAAGAATTACTTAATGAACAGAGAAAAGCAAAATTCCCTTTAATTAGTCATTTTTTTTATCCCAAGGTACTTTGGAAATGCATCACGGGTCCATAGGTGGAAGGATACACCAGAGGCATTTATTTCTAGAGCAAAAGTGTGTCTTCTAAAACTATACTGCCTCATTCGCATTTAATAATTTTAAATTTTGTTTTACTTAAGAAGTACATGACTTTTTGATTTGTTGACAGAGCACTACAGCCATTTATATGAGGTGGGGCAGAATTTCCCCCTTTCTTGGTAATGGTCAGATTCTTCACCCATTGTAAAGAGTAAACATGAAATGTGTCCCCCAGAAAGATGGCTAGGACATGCTGGGAATTACTCTTTCCTTCCTCCTTGTGATAGGCTACAGAAGTTGTGCAGCTTCAGCCCCCTGAGCTGCTTTTCTTGCTGGAAGATCTCGCCCAGAAGCTGGAGAACATGCTAACACCTTCTGTGACCAGGAGAGTCCCCTTCCTCAAGGTTAGTACAGGCAGGAGCACAGGCCCTGGCCTCTGGATTTGGAAACAAGGAGGTCTTAGTAGTGAGTAAGTTGTCACTTTCTCTGGTATTGTTTTTGGGTAGCATGGTGGTAGCCCCATTGCCAGCCCACGTTCATCTTGCTTTAGAAAGGAACTCTGAAACAGAGAAAACAGAAAAGGCACCCAAAACAGAAAATGTATTTCTAAATGCTCTGAGCATTCCTGAATCCTGTTCTTTGCTTGGGTTTTGGTTTTAACACCCTCCCAAATTAAGCCCTTGCCCAAGCCTCAGCATAGTAGTCAGCTGTCTAGAGAAGTCCAAAATCTCGAGTGTGTATCTAATGGACCAATGCACGTAGCCTCTGGGGAAGCAGTGGGATGACACAAACAACAAAATGTGTAAGTTTTAGGTATAAACGTTTAAAATTAGTATATCCAGTTACTTGATCCTTTCTTCTTATACTTAGTATTTGCTGTACATTCTTATCAGCCTAAATGATTTCTATTTTCGTGTGAGTTTTATCTCATTAGTAATTTTGGGTCTATACTTCTCAAACACTGTCTGTACTCTCTAAAAGCCAATCTCTTGGTTATTTGAAGATTGAGTGAGTTCCCTCTGTCAAAATATATCCCTAATTTCTTCTGTCCATTCTACCCAGTAGCACAAGGTTTGATTAAACTCTATAATAAACTCTTAGTTTCAGAGAAGCTATCCAACAGTTCCTTCCCTCGTAACTCTGAATTTATTGTAGAGCAAAGGAAACCGGAATATTGGATTCTCACATCTCCACCAGAGATCTGCCTCAGAAATCGCTCATCGTGTTGTTCAACTGCTGAGCCCCATGTGTAGCCATCTGGAGAACATTCACGACTATTTTCAGGTCAGAAGCCCATCTTATCATTATAGAGACTTAGAAATCGCTTAATGAACAAGAGATTTCATTTTTGGCTGAGAAATATTGAAGGAGAATGAGGGCAATTGCTGAAGCAATAGTCTTAAAAGCATTTTTCCCTTGTAGTGCTTAACTGCTAAGAATCATGGTGTAGTTGATGGACCAGGAATTAAAGGTCAGGAGTACCACATAATGTCTTCCTGCTATCAGAGGCTACTGCAGATTTTACATGGACTTTTTGCTTGGTGAGTATGTGGCAAGTACAGTAGGTAGAGATAATCACGTATGTCCTTGCTTCTATTTGACAGTCACCAAGGCACTGAGGTATAGAAAAGGAGGAAAGGGCTCCAACATTTTATGTAAATATGATGCTTATTCTTTCTGTAGTGGTTTTGTCTGCATAATTTCATTTGGTCTTGCACGCTCTGTGTCTTACGGAGTCACTATTATTAACTCATCTGAAAATCAGATGACTTGCTCTTGGCTAACCTGTAACAGATCTGGCCATCTGATTCTTAGTGAGTTTGCTGTGGCAACCTTTCCCTAATAGCAACAGAGAGACTGTCAGTTAAGAAGTTGTTATTAAACAAGTTGTAGATAAATTCCAGATTATGAGGTAAAATGCTGAAGGCTGTGTAAGCTGGGGTGTTTAGGGGTGCCTTCATGGAATCATGGGACTTCACGGGGCCCTTGGAGGGTAGATGGCTTTTTGGGAGGTAAAGGAAGAAACTGGAAAGCATGGCATGGACAAAAGTAGAAACGAGGGAGGTGTGTCCTTTAAATGCTTTTGTTCCTCAGGGCTGGGTCCTGGCCTCTCTGTTCTTATTATACAGGTTTCCTGGGCAGTCTCACCCAAGCTTAAATTCGTGCTAAAATTTAACTTCTGAGCTACAGGCATTTATCTCCAACTACCTACTCAGCACCCAGTTATAGATATGTCATTGACACCTCAGACTCATCCCATCCAAATCAAGTGTTTCTTCCTTCCCACCTCTCCTTCAGCTTTCCCTGGCTAGATAGATGGCGCCACCAGTTGTTGAGCCAGAAACCAGGAGTTATTCTTTGTTCCTTCCTCTACTGTCTACCCTTTCTCTCTCCCACATCTGATCACAGAATCCTGCTGAGTTTGTCTTCTAGATAACACCTAAATGCCCACCTGTCCTCTCCTCCTCCACTGCTTCCAGACTTCTGTCGTCTGTCACCAGGACTGGATTAGTTTCACAGTTGGTCTGTCTGCCTCCAGCTGTCCTCTTTTGGTCCCTTCTTCACACAGCAGTTAAAGCGATCTTGCCAACACCAACCCGATCTTATCCTAGCGCAACTTTGGCTTCTGATTGCCGTTAGATTTCTCTTGAGTTCAAACTCTTTTACCCAGCTTCTAAGGCCTTTTATTATCTGACTCCTGCTATTCTACTCACTGTCTTGCACTCTGCCCTCCAGCTGTACTGAATTAATTTCAGCACCCTGTATAGCTTTTATCTGGAAGGCTCCACACATACCCATCCTTAACCAGGATCCTCACCCTCCTTGATCCCCAGTCTTTTCTAACTCATCCCTGAGATCTGGATTTAAACTGTACTTCCTCAGGGGCATCTTCCTTGACCCCTAGGCCAGGTAAGTCTCTTTTCTGCCTCTCTTATCCCCACTTCTTTCCTAATACTCTTACGATAAAGAGTATCACATTTTATTATAATAATATCACATTTTATTATAATTACTTGTTGATCTGTCTTCCCTGCTGGACTGTGAGCTCCATGAAGGCAGAGACCAGCCATTGTCATATCCTCAGTACTTAAAAACAGTGCCTGACAAAGGATTTGAACAGATGCTGAAACAAGGAGATAAATGGATGGCAAATAAACACATGTGAAGATATTCAGCAGTATTAGTTGTTAAGGAAATGCAAGTAAAAATCATAGAATGGCTAAATTAAAAAGATTTACCTCGCCAAGTGCTGGCGAGGATGTAGAGTAACTGGAGCTCTCACATGCTGCTGGTGCAGCTGTACAATGGTATGGTACACCCACTTTTGAAAACTGTTTGGCAGTTCCTTAAAAAGTTAGATATGCACCTACCATACAACCCAGCCATTTCATTCCTAGTATTTATCCGAGAGAAATGAAAACATGTGTCTACACAAAGGCTTGTGAATGAATGTTTATTACAGCTGTATTTGTAATAGCCCCAAATTGGAAACAATTCAAATGTCCATCGAATAGTTAACAGATAAACAAATTGTGGTATGTTGATGTGGCAGAATACTACATTGCAACAACATGGATGAGAAAAGAATTATAGTGAAGAAAAACCAAGACCGTAAGAGTATGTAGTATTTGATTCTATTTATATAAAATTCTAGAAGAAGCATGTAATTTTGTAGTGACAGAAAACAGTTCAGTGGTTGCCTCGCATTGGGTGGGAGGATGGAAGGAGGGATGGATTACAAAGGAATACGAGGAAACTTTTGGGGGTAATAGATATGTTTATTATTTTCAGTGCCGTGGTGGTTTCATGGGTTTATATATAAGTCAGCTGATCAAATTCAGCATTTTAAATACATGCATTTTATTGTATGTCAATTACACTTTAATAAAGCCATCCCCACCCCCCACCTCCCCCCCTGAAAACCCTGCAGCCCATAAGAGGCCCTCAGAATTCATTTGTGGCAAGGAAAAGAGGCTACCACTGGTGATATGGAAATGTTTCTAGAGGAGTGAAAGATCGAGGGGGTCAGATTGTGCTGGGCCTTGAAGGTCAGGCAGAAGAATTTGAATGTTGTCCAGGGAAGCAATTTTGGAGTTTTATGATCACAGCCATGATATAGTGAAAGCAGTGTTTTACGAAAATCCTTTTGGCAGCAGCATGCAGGACAAAGGGATTGGAAAGGCAATCAAAAAGACCAGTCAAAAGATGTTGACATGATCTGTGCATGGGATGATGATAAGGGCCTGGCCTAGAGTGATGACCTTGGCTTGGAAAGGAAGGGACAACAGGAAAGATAATCTGAAGATAGAATTGTCAAGACTTGACTTAATACAGAAGAAGGAATAAGTTCTTTGCTGAACATCTACTATGGATTAGACATGGATTTAAGGAATTTCACAGTTATTCCTGTTTTTTTGGAGAAGACTGATAGTTATCTCTAAAATATAAAGATTGAAGGAGAGCTTTGTTTGCCTTGAAAATAATCCTAGGAGGACTGTTAGGTCCTTAAGGAAAGACTTTTTCAGATACACTTCAACTTCTAGTCCAATACGGCAGTGACTGAATTTCGCACTTGAGTACTTTCAGTACTTCAGTTCTCGTTTTTCTTGTTTTATCGATGGTACACACTGGAGGCCAGGATCCTCAACTGCTGTCCACGTAATCTTCCTGAAACTGAGCTAAACTACCTTTCCTTGACTTTCCCTTAGGAACGGATTTTTTCAACCTGAAAATACTAATTTACTGTACTCAGCCCTTGAGGTCCTTGCTAACCGACTGAAGCCAGGAGAGCCTGACCAAGCTTTGGAGGAGCTGCTTAGGTGGGTCAGACCACATATCCCTGAGTGTTGTCCCAAGAAACTCCTAGGAATAAGATTGGCAAGATTTCTTGGAGATAGCTTGGTATTTTCAGTGACTATTCCTCATTTATGTGAGCTTTCTCATGTGTGTATTCAGATATATCCTGAAGCATTAGAAACTGTTGAATTAATCAAACTAAATCTTTATGCACCCTTCATCCTGTAAAGTTCGCCTTTTCAGGTAATGTTGATGAAAGCACTGGCCATCTGTAGTCAACTCCTGATTATCCAGGGACCTACTCTGTCTCCTAGTAGGGTTGGGTAATTAGGTAGCAGTTAGTTACCACTGATTACCTGTCCATTTCCCTCATCTTGGAAGAAAAGGAGCCTAGGCCGAGGGCACAGGAGGTGAGAAGGAGCTCTAAGGGGCACAGTTTCCAGCCTCTACCCCCGCTTCAACCAGAGCACCTTGGTCTTTCCCTTACCTCCCCTGATAGCCTAGGCCATCACTGGGTCCACAGTCAATGCTTGTCATTCCTGCCTATAGAGCCTTATTTCATTTTCAATACAGTACTTTTAAATTTGTTTGAATTCCTTTCCACCAATCAATCAGGAGTTGACTCTAGTTTTCTTTCACCTACAGTTTTGGATTAATTGTGACTCACATCTACCATTACTTCAGAGCATTGAAAGCTAGCCATTTATGGTACATTTATTAGAAGCTCTGCTTTCTCTGCCTTATCATTTCCTTTCACTTTGTCCCTACGAACCCAGAATTTAAACATTATTCTCAGTGTGTTGCATAATGCCTTAAAGAGCAAGCAATTTATTCTACACTGAGAATAATGTAGTCAGCATGGCCTATGCTAGCATTTGGGTATCTTGGCTTACATGACCTCTTCAAGGCCAGCATTCCATCCGCTGAGCTCTGGCCTCCATGCCCTAACTTTCTTTATACAAAGTTACAGTCTCTGTAAGGTCTTGAAAGAAGGTTCTACTAAAGCCCCTGCAAATGAGGAGGATTCTGATTAGACCATCAAGCGTTTAAGCGGACTTGGATAACTCATGGATTTAGACACATCTGTAATACTTGTGGTGTTGTTTTTTATTTCTTTTCTTGTCTCCTTACAGCCAGAGCTTCCATTACTTGCAGAATTTCCATCTCAGCATTCCCAGTTTCCAGTGTGCTCTTTATCTCATCAGACTTTTGATGGTCATTTTGGAGAAATCTACAGCTCCTACTCAGAACAAAGGAAAAATTGGTGATGGGCCATATCCTCTTTTTTCTTTCATGAATAGACTTGTAAACTTAGGGCTTCCTAGGACCTTGTAAATTTTATAAGCAAATCTGTCCATAACTCTGGATGTGCTCTCTTGCTATACCAAGAAGGACATTTTTCCAGAAGGAGCTATGTCTGATCTCTGCTGACATTGACTGGACTGAGTGTGGTTAGTTCAGTTGGCTAGATTTTGTTTGGCTTTTGTTTATGTCCTTTTTTTTTTTTTTTTCCCCTTAAGTATCTGAGACATTTGACTGAAAGACATAAACCATGAAGTTAATAAAATGGGAGAGAGAGGAGAAATAAGAATTAAGTGTAAAGAAAGGTTTGGCCCCATCCCTGATCTTTTTCTTTCTTTCTTTCCTCCTTTTATTTTTTTAAAATTTTTATTTATTTATTTTTGGCTGCATCGGGTCTTAGTTGTGGCACGCAGCATCTTTCGTTGCAGCACGCGGGCTTCTCTCTAGTTGTGGCGCGAGGGCTTTTCTCTAGTTGTGGTGTGCGGGCTTAGGTGCCCCGTGGCATGTGGGATCTTAGTTCCCCGACCAGAGATCAAACCAGCGTCCTCTGCATTGCAAGATGGATTCTTTTTTTTTTTTTTTTTTTTTTTTTTGGCGGTCCGCGGGCCTCTCACTGTTGTGGCCTCTCCCGTTGCGGAGCGCAGGCTCAGCGGCCATGGCTCACGGGCCCAGCCGCTCCACGGCATGTGGGATCTTCCCGGACCGGGGTACGAACCCGTGTCCCCTGCATCAGCAGGCAGACGCTCAACCACTGTGCCACCAGGGAAGCCCCAAGACGGATTCTTAATCGCTGGACCACCAGGGAAGTCCCCCTGATCTTTCTCTTTAACTATCTTTTGACATAGCTCTTGGAATGCATCTCACTGATACAACTTAATTGGCAGCACAGACAGAAAGCAAGGAGAACATGCAAAACAAACCTTTATTATTCCCTGTTGTTTAAAAGGGGAGGGTTTGGTATGGATCTAGGAAGCAGCCACTGCTTGTTGGCCTGCCAAGGAGGAGCTGAGATGGACTTCCCACTGCCCAGCAGCATTCCTTTTCTCTGTGTGTCTGTGTGGTTCATGTTTGTGTCAAGACAGAGTAAGAGGGTGGGACATGTTGAGTCTTAGAGAAATGGGTTTATTTCTGGTAGAAGAACCAGTAGAGCAGGAATTCATGACAGCTTTTTTTCAAGTTGTCTGTTAGCCCAGGAACGTCATAGTAAATATAAAAGAATAATCCCTTTGGTCAGTAATCATCCTCAAAAGCCTGCAAAACAAGAGTGAAGTTCATTTTCCATGAATGAGATATCTTTGCCTTGTTTCACCAACAGCTTCCCTGGCCAGACAGTTCCTTTTCCGGGTGTGGCCAAGTGCGGAGAAAGAGAAGAGCGGCATTCCTAATGACCAGCTCCAGGCTTTGCTTAGGTGAGAGGCTCAGTTTCTGTCCACAAGCCAAATAGCCTTCCATTTTGCCACTGTTCAGATCCCTTGTCTGGTCAAAAACTGAGAAATTACCTTGGTTAGGGGTAACTTGGAAGCAGTGAAGTAGGTTTGAAATTAACGTAATTTGGAATATGTGGATTGTCAGATCTTCTTGTTCTGTTTTATACTGTCAGCTAGTTCTTTATTAAATCAAATCATAGAGGAAGTGGGGGAGTCTGCTGTTGTATCCTGCCTTGTTAACCAATGAGTCAGATATTTGTTATTGCCTACCATATCCAAGACACAGCCATCACTTTCAAGGTGTCTAACTGTATTTCCAACTGAGACATCATTTCCTTTACCTCCTGACAAGTATTTGGAATCCTTATTAAAAATAAGTATTGGGAGTTCCCTGGCGGTCCAGTGGTTAAGACGTGGCGCTTTCACTGCTATGGCCCCAGGTTCAGTCCCTGGTTGGGGAGCTAAGATCCCACAAGCCACGTGGTGCAGCCAAAAAAGAAAAAAAAAAAGTAAAATAAATGCTAATAGTTGTTTTAAAGCTTAGTACCTGGTAATGTCTCAAGAAAGAAATCTTGATTTAGGAATTCTGTAACATGCATTCATACTCCTATGGCTGTCAATGCAGCATCTACCTGGAGCACACAGACAGTGTTCTGAAGGCCATAGAGGAGATCGCTGGTGTTGGTGTCCCGGAACTGATCAACTCTCCTAAAGAGGCATCTTCCTCCACATTCCCTACACTGACCAGGTAAGGGAGTACTCTCCTCTTGTTCTCTCCCTAAGTTAGAATCACACTGTCTAATGTATGTAGTTTCCAAATAACTACCTTACTCTTCATCTAGTTCTGATACAGAGGGTAGGTACAATCATTCGTTCAACACACACAGTGTCTGCTGTGCATTCTCTCCAAGCAGCTCTTAGCCAGCCCATGTGAAAGGACCTTACTGAGGAATGAATTTTCAGTAGTTACAGTCTTCAGCGGCATTGGATATTTAATCACCAGACTTCTGTCAGTGCTTTCATCCTTTAAATGTGAAATTACTTTTCCAGTATTTTAGCCATCTTTAAAAGGATACAGTGATTGTTGTATCTAACCATATATGTCTCACTTAATGGGTTTTGTGTCTCATAATATCAGTGGTTATCTGACACTTGTATGGTCTTCACAGTTTATAACACACTCTTACATCGTTTATCTCATTTGATCCTTTTGATGAATCTGTGAGGTAGGTATCGTTACCCCTGTTTCACTGATGAGAAAAATGAGTGTTAGGGGGCTTGCTCAATTGATACAGGCAATAAAGTAAATATGGAACTAGGAACTTAAACTCAGATCTTCTCACCACTACTTTCCTGCTCTTTACCACTACACTCACCCTTCATGAAGTTAATCCTCTGATTTCACAGGCCATCTTCTCGGCTCATTTCTAAATCCTTCCCACTCTCACGTCCTCTTAGGGTGGACCCTAGTGAAAGGACATTCAGAGAGGTGGGGAGGGAAATAACTTTTGGTTCCCTGACTTCTTCCCAGGACTTTGTTTCTGAGCAGTGCATCATTGTGTGGGCATCATCCTTTTCTCTTCTAGGCACACGTTTGTCATTTTCTTCCGTGTGATGATGGCTGAACTAGAGAAGACAGTGAAAGGTCTTCAGGCTGGAACAGCAGCAGACTCGGAGCAGGTAAGTCAGATATTCCCACCCCAAGAAGTAGACTCTGGATTACTTGGAAGCTGCTGATTCTTCTACTCCTTGGGTCCAGAATTTTCTCCTAAGCTATTTCCTTCGAGTAACTAAGATCCAGGATTTTTTTTTCAAAGAGCTTCTGGTTTAATTTCCTTTCCCTCTGGTTGGAAGTGAGGATTGGGCTCTGTTTTCCCTGGCTACTTCCTAGGGGACTTGGGACTCCATAGACCTAGTCTGGAAAAAAATATCTTTGGTTGCAGCCTCATATACCGGGCTGCAACTTGTGATCTGGCATGAGGTGAGCAAGCCTGTTTGAGATGCTGTGGTAGCCTGGGCCTTGGTAGCCTGCTAACCAGAACCGAGCTAGCCTGCTGGGAGATAGGGCTTGCCTAGGGAATCAGAGAAGCCACAGGGAGCTGATGGCCCAGAGGTATGTTGCAGAGGCTTTTTCCTACTTGGAAATTATTGAAGAGAGGTCCTCTTATTAGAAAGTCTCTATAAGATACCCTAATGTTACCACATACATGCAGGCCTCAGAACCATGCACTGGTTGCCACGTCTCTGTAGGAGGATCATTGGCTTAAATCTCTGTATAACTGTGTAGTTCAAGAACCATATATTAGTAGGAGTACAGTAAGAGAAGTATTTGGCTGTGATTCAGAGGTGTGTGTATATTTGGCTGCCTCTAGATTCATGAAGAGAAGCTCCTCTACTGGAACATGGCTGTTCGAGACTTCAGTATCCTCATCAACCTGATAAAGGTGAGCATGAAAGCTCCTTATCTCATCTCACTGGCTAATTGCAGGAACCACCAAGGGGCCTGGCTTCCAAACTGGACTCTCCCCAGCCTCCCTTGGGGACCTGCTTCCCCCATCTTCCTCCATATGCCCCACCCACCCTGGATAACCCCTTCCCCTCTTCCTGAGCAGTGTCTTTTCCTTCTCTGCCTTCCTCCTTCCCATCTGTGCCACAGCACTTACTATTTAATGGGTCCTTCCCCGTGTCATCGCCACCACCACCCCGCCGTGGGTCTGAGCACATTCCCCACTGTGTCCCTCTTCCCACCTGAGTGCCTTCTTTATCCCTCACACATACTCTGTGCTCTCCCCCACTCCATGATTTTGCTCAGACTGTTCCTCCAGCTTAGAATGTTGCTCTCTCTCCTTTCTGCCTCATCTACTCTTTCTTCAGGCTTCAGATCAAGGTTTGGGGCCTCTGCAATGCCATCTTCTTAACATTCCCAGTTGGAATCAATTCCTTGTTCCTCTCAGCTCCCCTCTTCCTTTTCTTGAACTTCAGTTACAGGGATTCCTTCGTTCTGCTTTGTAATTGACTTGTTGACATGTTGGCCTGCCTTCTTCATTTTAGACGTCTCTGCAACACTCAGAGCTGTGCTTTGCATGGTGGGGAGGAGGCTGGGGTGCTCAGAGGAGCAGCCTTCAGCTTTGGTTTCTTGTCCTTCATCTCTCCAGGTGTTTGATAGCCGTCCTGTTCTGCATGTATGTTTGAAGGTGAGACCGGCCCTCTTTAGTGTTTATTCTTCCTGTGAGTTAACTGAGTGGAATTGCTTAATACCTTGCCCAAAAGCCAGTCTCCAGAATCTGTGCTATCAGGTAGTCTAGAAAAGACCATGGATATGTTTTCCCGTACTAGTTGGATGACAAGAGAAACCAATTTTACTATGAGTTTGAAAACTTAGTCTTAGAAATAGGATTAGTGGCTTCAGGAGCAGTAGTCACTCCCTGCCATTCCTTCCCAGGCAATAGAAAGGAAGGAGGAGTGGGTGATTGCTCTTTTTAAAGCCCATGTATGGCCTTATCAATGTGGGAGCTGGTGTTCTGGTATCTGCTGAACTCCTCTGCCGGGGGATATCCCAGATTAGCCCTAGATTTGATGGTAAACCCATCAAATCTTTGATAGCTTAAGAGCTAAAGAACACTATAGGGAGAATGCTTCTAGGCCCACTCTTGACAGTTCCTTCTTGTGGATGGTGCCCCATTCTCATTATCGCCTGGCTTCTCTCTTCCTCTTTACTCACTCCACCCTGGTGCCATTATGGGAGATGGGTGAGAAGGGGGGAGTCATTTACCTGATTGGTAAATTGGGCAAGTGGTCATGTGCTTTCTCAGCTCTACCCAGTTCTTTCCTCTTGAGAGTAAGGTGTCCTCAGGGAGCTGGGGTTCCCCTCTGTTCCTCTGTGCCCTCATTCTCAAGCTGGGCAACACCCCTGTGCATTGACTGTGTCTGGGGTAGGTAAGTCTGCCTAATTCTGGGGCTTAGTTAGCAGGCCCATTTAGCTTTTGCATTAAGCTACATTCTCCAAATTAACCTTTTGGACCCTTTCCAATTTATTTTTTATATATAAAAATAAGTCCTGGGACTACTGCAGTCCCAGGACCTCACATATTAGTGTGTCATTTGCTTAAACGTTATGCATAAATGTTATGCTGCCTTAGGCAGGGGCCTTTCAGGTAAAAGACCTCAGCCAGAGGTCATCAGCAGTGTGTCTCTTCTCTTCTGCAGTACGGGCGTCTCTTTGTGGAAGCATTTCTGAAGCAGTGTATGCCTCTCCTAGACTTCAGTTTTAGAAAACATCGGGTAAGAACTGAGAACAGAGAGCAAAAATATGCCCTGTATAGTTGTTCAGAAGATATGTCCACGGCGATTCCTGGGCTGGCATGGGGGTGGTCCCCTTGTCCAGGTTCTGGGCCACAGATCTGCTTAGGTACTTCTGGTCACTTCACCTATCCCCAGAGATGCCCATGTAGGACTAAATGTTCCATAGTACGTCCGCCTTCCTACTTCTCCTCCAGACTTGAGGATGGTTGTTCTTTTTAGCTTGATTTTATAGTGCTACTGCAGTCCCAGGACCTCACATATTAGTGTGTCATTTGCTTATTCCTGTGTGCTTCTCTAAGTCTGGTCTTAGGAATTTAAAAACAAAACAAACGAACGAAAAAACCTCATTTGTGTCTTAAACTCTTGTTATAACGGAGTCTTGAGAGCTTTTTACCCAAGTGGGATCCAAGACTAGAGTAGTGAAATAAGAATAGAAACAGGGACTCCCCTGGCAGTCCAGTGGTGAAGACTTAGCGCTTCCACTGTAGGGGGTGCGGGTTCCATCCCTGGTCGGGGAACTAAGGTCCCGCGTGCCCCACAGTGCAGCCAAAAATTTTAATTTAAAAATAAAAAGAACAGAAACAGAGATGATTACTTCTTACACATACTTAGCAAGTTGAACTTTGCAAAACACTCTCACAGTATTTGGTTGGTCCCTCATAACTCAGAAAGATAAAGGGGAGGATAGCCAGTGATCACTCCTCCTCCTATTTGAGGGCCAAATTAAGATAATTGTCTAGCATAATCTTGAAAAATTGTGAATCACTATGTTGTACACCTGAAACATATTGTAAATCAACTATACCTCAATTTTAAAAAAAGAAGAGATGATTATCCATATACAGCTGGAACCCGCAGGCTTGATCCTCTTTGGAACCCTTGGTTGCAAGAATATCTTGCATATAAAATGAAATAAGAACGTTTCATATGGCACTTAACGAATGTTGTTGGTTATAGGAAGATGTTCTGAGTTTACTGGAAACCTTCCAGTTGAATACAAGGCTGCTTCATCACCTGTGTGGGCATTCCAAGGTAAGATGGAAAGCGGGTCACACCACCAACCCACCTGTTGGTTTAATCTGTGGTTGTGATTTTGGAGATCCGTGGGCTCCAGTGCCGCCTTCCTTTTTTACCCCTCTTGAACCTTTATTTCTGGGACTATGTCTGTCCAAATGCAGTTTATTCAGAGTGGTCAAATCCTCAGTTGCTGGCAGAGATTGGGTAATCATCTAGAGGGGAATTTCTGCATCTGAAATTTGACTCAAACTCCACAGCCCTGTTTCCTCCAGGAGCGCTTCTTTGGTGAGAGAATGTTGGTGAATGTGTAACTGCTACAAAGTACTCTGGGCAGGAGGAATATTATGTAAGTGATGACTCTGCTGGAGACAAGAGGTAGTTCTAAAAGCAGCTGTTTTTAGAGCTTTTCAGCTGTACTACTTACTTGTCAAGGAACACATCTGTCTCTTGTGAGAACATTTTAGCATTAAAGGACTTTTCCACTTGAAGCCTGGAGTTGAGCCAGTCATTTTTTGTGTGAAGGAACAGAACCATGGAGTGCTGCAGTCTGGCAAGCCCAGTTCCTGTTGTTCATTTCCTCCCCTGGTTCTAACTTTTTAAGATGCTGAACAGTGGAATTTTATAAAGACTCCCTCAGCTAAACAGGGATACTCTCTGTTGTTTAATATCAGTAGAATATACATTCAAGAATATTTTACATAAATTCATTGATAATTGATCAGTAAGAGGTTATGAAGAGGAGTCGTGAGGTGTTGGTGGTATGTCTTCTAGGCTCTTTTAGCTTGAAGGACAGCTGCCATTCTCTTCGGAATACTCTGCCGGACTACTGCTCTTTGATGGAACATGTCTCTGGCCTGTACTGGCAGGGCATATGGTCTTGTTCAGTGTTCAAGGTGTCAGGAATTCAAAAGTTTCTGTATAGGAAATGTGAAGCATGATGATAAACCCAGATGAGTTGGATGCATTTGTTTCCATTCAGATTCACCAGGACACGAAACTCACCAAGCATGTGCCTTTGCTCAAAAAGACCCTGGAGCTGTTAGTTTGCAGAGTGAAAGCCATGCTCATCCTCAACAATTGCCGAGAGGCTTTTTGGCTGGGCAATCTCAAAAACCGGGACTTGCAGGTAAGCTTGGGAGCCCGCCAGTAGTAATCTCCTACTTCGTTTTTTTGTGAGAACATTGGAAAGTATCTAAGGAAGGTCACCTAAGCCCCACTCTCTCAATACTCAAAACTGCTTTTCTCAAATCTGTGACTGTTTAGCTCTCAACGTTAGGGTACATTGCCTTTGGGCCCTGGTTGCAGGTTGCACTCCTCATCCCAGGCAGCGAAGGCACCAAAACATACCATTGATATCAACAAGGCCTCAGACATAGAGGAGCAGATCAGGAAAACCTCTTTCCATAGCTAGAGGGATACCTTTAAGCCCTAATGTGGGTAGATTTAGAATATTTTTGTATGTGGAAAAACTGTTTAGTTATTTTGGGTTTTTTCCCCTAAAACCAGTCTGTCTTATTCCTGAAATTATTCTCTGGCTAATTTTAACAAATGAGCATTGCTTAGTTCTTTCCATTGACTGACTGGCTGAAATCTTGTTTTGCTTATACTACTACTTTGGAGTTATAGCATTTTTCAAATACAGTGCAAGCCCTCCTCGTTCATGCTTACAACATCTGAGTCTTAAAATCTTATATATGACAAAAAAAAAAAAAAATCTGGGCTTCCCTGGTGGCCCAGTGGTAGAGAGTCTGCCTGCCGATGCAGCGGACACGGGTTCGTGCCCCAGTCCAGGCGGATCCCACATGCCGTGGAGCCATGGCCACTGAGCCTGCACGTCCAGAGCCTGTGCTCTGCAGCGGGAGAGGCCACAACAGTTCCCCGGTACCCAAAAAAAAAAAAAAAAAAAAAAGAAAAGAAAAAATCTTATGTATGAAAAGAATAGCTCCCCAGAGAATTAGCTTCCTTTCTTCACTTCAATCTCTTGCTTCCATGAGAAAATTGAAGCTCAGCAAAGTTAAATAACTTATCGTTCAGCCATAAGTGAGTGGAGCAAGGGTTTGAGTCCAAACAGTCCTGATCCAGATTTGATGTTCTTAAACCATTTTAGTATACCATCCTTTAGCCTCTACATGGCCATTTGTGATTAGTGTGTTGGTGTTCATGCTCACATACCTTAAGGTATTTGGGAAACTTTAGAACCATATTCAGCATTACCTGAAAGAGTCACCAATACAGTCTGGCCTTGTAAAACTAGTATGATATTAGAATACAAAGATGAACCTTTAAAACTACATATTGTATCAGAGCCACAAGCATCTTAGAAATCTTGGGTTGATTATCACTTCTCTAGATGCTGGATCACAGGTTGCTGTCCGTGTTTGACCATATTTGAATGACTGAATATCTTTCTTTGCCTTGTCTATAAACTAAGCCTTTCTCCCCTTGAGACCCCATATGTGATCATTATAACCCACTGTTTGTCCTGGCCCATTCACATTCAGGGTGAAGAGATTACATCCCAGAATTCCCAGGAGAGCACAGCAGATGAGAGTGAGGATGATACGTCATCCCAGGTCTCCAAGAGCAAAGGAACAGAGGTATGTCTGTAAAAGGTACCAGAGTGGCATTGATGGTAGAGAGTGCAGAATTTTCCCTGCTTGATTTTATAATCAGATACTTCTATGCCCATCTCCATTCCCTCCAAAAAAGCTCCTGTGCTTATGTGAATTCTGTGAGGGCCAGAAAAAAAAAAAAAAACCCACACGATATTATAATCACTCAATATTTTAATCACAACTTGAGTATCTGGAGTTGTTTGTAGCATATGTTATAGAGTTGAAAGTTCCCTTCCATTATAACCTCCTGAATTCATATCTGAAACCATTTTAAAGGGGAGATAAGAAGAGGTCAAAGTGTTCTCCAAGTGTTGAGAAGAATGAGTTAAACCATTTAAACATGTTGTTTGAATATCTAAAATAGAAATGTGAAAGCTAAAGCACAGGATCAAAAGCTGCTACCACTGAGGACTGAAGTAAGAGAAGGAGTCCTTATGCTCTTTTGGGCTACTACCAATGCTTTTGAGACTTTAAAGAAAGCTAAAGAAAAATGTATATATTTATTAAAGTTTGTTACAATTCAGGTGGGTTATAGATACAGAGAAGCTGAGATTTAAGAACCCCTGCTGTGGATACAGTTTGTAATGCAATTTGAGGCTGATGCGTAAGGACCATTTAGTATGAAAAAGTCTTTTATTACATGGTCCTCTGTTTTATTTGTATAGAATATCTCCACCTTGTTCTGATAAAAAAAGTTTTATGGCTTTCTTTTTTTCCCTATAAATTTATTTATTTATTTATTTTTGGCTGCGTGTGGGCTTTCGCTAGCTGCGGCGAGCGGGGCCTACTCTTCGTTGTGGTGCATGGGCTTCTCATTGCAGTGGCTTCTGTTTGTTGCAGAGCACGGGCTTCAGTAGTTGTGGCACGCGGGCTTAGTTGCTCCGCGGCATGTGGGATCTTCCCAGACTAGGGCTCGAACCCGTGTCCCCTGCATTGGCAGGTGGATTCTTAACCACTGCGCCACCAGGAAAGTCCCCATAAAAAAGTTTTGAGGCAGACAGTATCCTTTTAGTTTGGTGCTTTGTCATAAGCAAGCCTCCCCGATTAGATTTTACAAACCAGAGAGAATTTTACTCTGGATTCCTATTGGATTTTGAATTTAACAAACATTTCATTCTATATTGAATGCCCATTTTGTTCCTATGTCACACACATGCAGTGGAGCTGGAGGGCCGTGGCTTATTTACAAATCAAGCGTATTTGGTTGGGTTGCAGAATGGCATAAGTCAGTATCAAAATGGCTCCCTCCATCGTCTTGGCTTAGAGGCCATGATACAAGAATGGGGGAGCCTCTGATTCATTCTCAAAAGAATGGTTTAAAACCTATCATTGTTTTTAACAACGATACAATACAGTCATATATGCTGTGGGAGCAGTGTTGCAAGTCATGGCGTCGCCCGGATGACCTAAAATACTTAATTATCCTTTGCCTCTTAGGACGGTGAAGAAGATGAAGCAAGTGATGGAGAAAAGGAGCAAGAGAGTGATGATGACTCTGATTAGACCACAGAACGATACTCCCTCCCCATCTCTGCCAGCTACTTACCATTTTGTGTTCAGGGTTTCAGATCTGCTGTCTGCCTTTCCAACTGGAAGCATCCTATTTTGTCCTTAAAGAAGGGGCTTTATTGAATCAACTTAATTGTGGATTTCACAGGTTGTCTACTAACATCAAAGACCGTGGCTCAGAATTCGAATGTAGTGTTACTTACCAATTTAGGCAAACATGGCAGTGCTGTGCTAGAGTAGTCATGACTCTGAGCTTCAGGAGCTAGTTTTGAAACTCTGGATTTATTCTAGAATTTAGGCTTATACCAGTCTTACAAATAAATTCTGTTTTAAGTTCTGCCTCAGCTACCTCATTCCTCTTTTCGAATTTCCTTCATAGATGGAACTGAATTGGTGTTTGTGCAGAGAAATAATGGAGACTGGTACAACACATCAGTTCTACCAATTACAATCATATGTTCCCTATTACAAGGACCCTATTATTGGAGATGAGAAGATATTTTGTGATCTTTTTTGGAGGAGTGACGAATTTCTTTTAATGCCCAAAGAAAGTCGAATGTTTGGCTGCTTTTTAAATTTTTGGTGGTCATGTAGATATGATAAAGGAGAAAAAGGCAGCATCAAATTCATGTTAACTTTGCATATATAATTTTTATTTTATTTCCACATTATTCTGAGTTATACCTATAATCTAGTTAGAACAATGCTACAAAATTACTTATAGTTTATTAAAAATATAGGAGTACATTTCAGCTAAAATGGAGAACTCTCATGTCTTCTGCCAGAAAGCCCAGTTTCAGTGCTGCTACCAAGTTCTTTTTTGCCAGGCTGTAAATATTAATTAATATTTGTTATATTTGTACCCACTTTTGTACTCTCTGGTAGTATTAGGGTGTGGCTGGTTAGGTTTTTTTGTTCGTTTTATGGTGGGGGAGGTTATTTGTTTTTGTTTTTTTAAATTAATCGTTGACCCACATACAGATTTTTGACCCCTTCATCCTCATGTACATAGAAATCCATAATCTCCTTCCTTGACAGTCTTTGTTTCCCCAACTCATTGTGGTCTTCATTGTTGAAAAGAGTTCACAGTAGGCTCATTGGTTTATATGGTTTGTTTAATGGTTCTTTATTACATGTACATGTCAATGCTAGTTTGACTCTAAATGGTTGTTCAGCTTTACAATAGAAATGTTCTCCCTTGCTCTGTCACTGGCCTATTTTTGGACAGGAAGAGAGGAGGGGGGCTCCTGAATTGTCACTGCTTGACTGAAAAGCAAGATGGCTGGGGCAAACACGGTTTCCTTTACACAGAAAGGTCTATGTAAGCTTCAGGCACATAGCAAAAGGCGTGGTGTGAGGAATGGGGATCAGATGGGGACACTTTACTTGGAGTGTTGCAAGGCAAAGGTGCACTTACTGTACGTCGCATACAGCAAGAGGATGGAGCACAGCATCTATTTGCACATGGTCACTGTCATCTGAATCTGAGGCTCCTTAAGTCCAGTGGGCCCCTGGTGCTCCCGGCTGATGATTTTGCAAAAGGCTGACTTGTCTGAAACTCTGAAGGTCCCAGTCCACTTTGGCGGCTGAGCCGTGATGACCCTGCCAAAGACAGAATCCACTCCATTGAGGCAGACAGGCTGAAGCTTCCTGACCAGCCCTTTCTTGTTGTTCATGGTTCGGAGCTCTGACGTGTGGCAGGGCAACTTGGGACTCACCCCAGGCTCCAGGAATGGACTGTCTAGAACTAGAGAGACCTCTTGAAAGCACAGCTGTACTTCAAGATTAGAAGGGGTGTGGGGGAAGCAGGGGGAAGCCCTAAAGGGGTGCTTGGAAGAAGGTGTAGGTGTTGTATGCTGCAGCCATTGGAAGCCCTCATCCGGTGGGGTCCATGGTGACCAGAGCTGGTATCCTGCCATTGACAGTCCTAGAGGAGAGGAATCAGAACATGGAATTTTCCTAGCATGCTTTTGGCAAGGGCATGGCTGTTTAAATTCACATCTCTGTCTCATTATTGACTTTAACTTACTCTGTAGTTCTCATGAAAAGATTCCAATAGATGTTAGGATATTAGTAATTCTATAAAGGGCAGTAGAGGATAGTGACAAGTATTGAATCTGGCAACTGCTATGTGTACTTTATTAAACCTTACCACAAGCCTCTGAAGGTAGGTTTGTACCCATTTTACAGATGAGGAAATAGATGTGTCCAAAACTGTTCAGCATTAGGATCTGTGCTGTGTTGATAACTGCTGAAGTCAGAATCTATGCCTCTCAGGTGGCAGAAGCTGCTGACATTTCATGATGAGACATTTGTGGATGGATGCTCAGAAAGGTGTGTCTTGCCAAATATGACTCTAAATCCCATGTATTTATACCGTTGGTTCTCTAAGTATGATTCTTTTTTTTTCTTTCATAATTGAGATTTTATTGGTTGTTTTGAGGATCAGTACACAGACGTTTCAACTTGTACACAATTCTCAACATACGTACCAAAAACCTAAAAAATCATGTAGTTGTGATTCTTTTCTGAACAGTTATTCCAGTGACTTTCCAGCTTAAAATTTGGGGGCAAATTTTCCTGCACAGGATATCAAGTACCAACATCTTCAAATATTGATACACTGTTACATCGTAAGTCCCACTAATTCACAATTTAATAATCACATACACTACATACTCAAATTGTCAGTCGTTCACAGCACATTAACAGTTACTAGAAGAACTGGACTACCACAACCAAAGATGTTACAGAGTGCACAAAATTCTGCCCAGGAGAGCCAAGATCAAGGGGTGAGTGGTTTGCTTTAGGAAACAATTCTACCAAAAACAATGTGGGAAGAGAAGTAATTTAAAGTGTTTAAGACATTAAATGCACAAGTGACTCCAAACTGCCATTTAGTATGCTTTGTATTATAGGATAGAAAAGCTACCCCCCATCTGTGGAAGGTTAAGCTGACACCCAAGAGAATCAAAGCCTCCCATATTCAATATCCCACTATTTTCTGGTTGTACCAAAAAATAAACAACCAGCAAATGATTTCACCTCTTAAAAAAAAGCATTTACACTTAAAAAATGGGATGAGGTGGGATTCCTTCCTTTTTAAAAATGTTTCTAGAGCTACTAAAAAACTTGCATTTACAAAATAGTTGATAAAAATATTCCTCTGGATTGTACAAGAAGGGAAACAGGGACCACTGATAGGACCAGGTGTGTGATATTAATCAAACTTGGCTTCTTTCTCTCCTGCTTCACCAGAAGCTGGGCTCTCCTCATTTTTAGTTTCTCCATTTTCTGCAGGTAACTCTTTAGTCTCTTGGTTGGCCACTTCAGTCTGTTTTCCCTTTGCTCCCCTTTTCCCTTTTGTTGCACTTTTTTTGTCGGAAGATTTATCCTTTCCTGCCGCCTTTTTTGGCTTCGTTTCCACTTTTGCAGGAGCCGGAGTAGCTGACAACCTCGCCGATCTCCTCTTGGGCTCCTCCTTCGCCGCCCCCTCAGCCGAGCTGACCTTCCTCTTGGGCATCGTGGCGGCGGGGCGGGCGCGTGCCGGGTGCCTGCGGGCCGCGGCGCGCCGAGAGCCTTCGCGAAGCTGGGCTGCCTGGCCGCTGCCGCTCCTCCCGCCGCCCGAGCTGCTGGGACCCGTGGCGGGGGCGGTCTCAAAGTATGATTCAGGGACTAGAACCATGACAGTCATCTGGGAATGTGGGAGAAATGCAGATTCTTAGGCCCCACCTGAGGCCTATAGAATCAGAAACTCTGGGGGGAAGGACCCTGCATTCTGCATTTAAACAAACCCTCCAGGGGAGTCTGATGTACCTTGTAGTTTGAGAACTTCTTACGCTGTTCCTTTAAGGAACTTCAGCTTTTACTATTCTTAATTATGGAGACAGTCTGCTCTTGGCCCTAAAAACCTCTTTTCTGACACAAGGGAGCAGCTCTCTCAGGGCCCTGAGCTACTTATATACCACCTCAGAGGAATTATACCAGGCTGGGAGGGAAAAAAATTCCAAAGGCCAGTCTTTTAAAGTTTATAAAAGATTTTTCTGGTTCTTCTATGTGTTTTTTGTTTTTGTTTTTTTCTTATCTATGAAAG
>NW_020175186.1:124049-151107 GCF_003031525.2 Neophocaena asiaeorientalis asiaeorientalis | reverse complement strand
CCGGCCCTTTGGAGATAAAGGAAAGGGCTGGGAGGATGTTGCTAACTCAGAATTTATCCAAGTAGAATTCGGACTTTCCATTTTTCTACTTTAAAATTGTCAACTACTAACTACTAACATTTTTTGAGCACCTACCTATTATGTTAAGGGGCATAGCATATCCCTTTTCTTTCCAGTCAAGTGTATTTCTCTGCCCCTTCTCTAGTCTCCCTCAAAGGTAGCAGCAGATCTGATCCCATCCCATCCAGTAATTGCCCAGGAAATACTGTTAAAAGTTTGACACCTCCACCATAGTTTGTGACACGGTAAGTTTCGTTTTTTAAAGGGAATTGTTAGTGACCTTTCAAACCAGAAGACCTGCCCCTGACAGTGGTTAGTAGAAAGGAGATTTGTTGATTTCCTCCAACTGCTATGTTTCTCCTGATCTATGCAGGCCCTTGTGCATACTGCTCAAATATCTGGGCTGCCTTCGGATAAGAAATTGACACCCAGGGGATAGTTATCTATTCCAAACAGCCTGTGGAAGGCTTCTGGTGCTTGATATTATGACCCTAGGAGCATACATCCAGGATCAGGGCTGCTCTGGTACGCCACCAAGGCAGGGTGCAGGTGCAGGTGGAGGGCGTTAACGCCTCTGAGCATATGACCAAAAAAAGAAAAATCCCAGGAGCCTTTCCTCACTTGTCTCCTAAGAGGAAATAGGGCCAGAGGGAAAAGGCTTTATCAAATGTCCAGCCTAAATATTGGGCAGAACCGGGCTTCCCTGGTGGCGCAGCAGTCGAGAGTCCGCCTGCCAATGCAGGGGACACGGGTTCGTGCCCCGGTCCGGGAAGATCCCACGTGCCGCGGAGCGGCTGGGCCTGTGAGCCATGGCCGCTGAGCCTGCGCGTCTGGAGCCTGTGCTCTGCAACGGGAGAGGCCACAACAGTGAGAGGCCCGCGTAACGCAAAAAATATATATATATATTTATTTTGGCTGCACCGGGTCTTAGTTGCGGCACTTGGGATCTTCATTATGGCATGCAGACTCTTAGTTGCGCCATGCATGTGTGATCTAGTTCCCTCACCAGGGATTGAACCCGGGCCCCCTGCATTGGGAGCGTGGAGTCTTACCCACTGGACCACCGGGGAAGTCCCCTGAGATAATTTTGAATTGCAACTTTTTTTCACCCAGTAAGTTTATTTTTATTTTCCTCTTGAATAAAAGAGATACTTATTATTTAAAAAGCAAACAAAACAGGAGTTTTTATTGCACAGTTGTGTTTTTTATTTTTTTGGTGGGGGGTTGGTACGCGGGCCTCTCACTGTTGTGGCCTCTCCCGTTGCAGAGCACAGGCTCCGGACCAATGTAGGGGACATGGGTTCAAGCCCTGGTCCTGGAAGATCCCACATGTAGCGGAGCAACTAAGCCCGTGCGCCACAACTATTGAGCCTGTGCTCTAGAGCCTGTGAGCCACAACTACTGAGCCCGCGTGCTGCAACTACTGAAGCCTGCATGCCTAGAGCCCATGCTCTGCAATGAAAGAAGCCACCGCAATGAGAAGCCCACACATCGCAACGAAGAGTAGCCCCCGCTCGCCACAACTAGAGAAAGCCTGCGTGAAGCAACGAAGACCCAACACAGCCAAAAATAAATAAATTAAATAAATAAATTTATATTTTAAAAAAGCAGCATTATAGCTTATAAGATCTTCTACCAGAGTACAGGACTGTTAGTAATGTTTTCTTCCCAGCTACTGCTAGAAGAAATCTGACTGTTCATCACTTTTTAAAAACTAAAAGGCATTTACCATACAAACCAGATTGTAAATATTCCCTGAAACAAAAATAAAATTGCCCATAATTCCACTACCTTAACAAACTAGGTATTGACATTTTTTTGGTATATCCTTCTTGTCCTCAAGCAGATATAATTTTTGCATAGTTGCAATTTAAAAAACAACAACACGTGCATTTTGTTTTCCCTTTCATTTATCATCTCCGTTATGTTGCCACAGTTTTTCATAATTTGCATTTATATGACTGCATAATATTGCTCTAAGTGGCCATACCGATGTTTAGCCATTCCCCAACTGTTGAGATTTATTTAAAAAAAACAAATAATGCCTCAAAGAACACCTTTGTGCATAAAGTGTTTTTTCTTTTTCAATACTTTTGTTAATACCTAGGTTAAAAAGTTTGAAAATTTTTACATCTCTTGCTAACAATTTACGAATTTCCTTCCGAAGGGTTTGTGCCAGTTTACAGTGTGACCAGCTATTTACGAGTTTACCAATTTCCCCTCAGCCTCTTCAACACTGAGTATTATCGTTAAAAAAAAAAATAACGTTTGTTCATTTGATAATTGTAAGGTGGGACATCATGTTGTGTTGTTAAAAGGCATTTTAAAAATGATTTATATTTAATGCGGTTTAATTGGCTATGCCCAGCTTATTGTGGACACAGACCGCAAGCTTAGTTTGGAGCACCCGAGGGAAGGGATGATGCGGGCCCACGCTCCCCCGCCAACTTCTTCAGGGACGTGGGAGGAGCGCGAAGAGGCCAGTGAAGACGTGACAATGCGCAAGCGCACCACAAGGCCCGTGGATTCGTAGGTGCCCCAGGACCGGTGTGGGCTGGCGGCGCAGGCGCACTGGCGGCCTGGAGGGTCGAGGCGCCTGCGCAATCGCGCTTCCTTAGGCTGCAGCCATGGCGGGGCAAGAGGATCCGGTGCAGCGGGAGATTCACCAGGACTGGGCGAACCGGGAGTACATTGAGGTCATCACCAGCAGCATCAAGAAAATCGCAGACTTTCTCAACTCTTTCGGTCAGCGGGCGAGCAGGGGGAGGCTGGGAGGAGGGAGGCCTGCTGAGGGAGGGCGCTGAGAAGCTTTGAAGGGGACTCGGGGAGCCTTGGGCTCCTGCTGGTTTTCGCTTCCTCCTTCAGGCCGCACCTTCCCCCTCTCGCCCTGACCCCCGGCCTCCACTGGGCAGCCCCTGTGGGGTGTTCCTGCCCCACGCTGAGCTCATCGGCTTCGCTACCTTCACCCCGGATCCATTAACAAGTCTTTCCTTTTCCCGGATACGTCAGGCAGCCCCATCCATCGTCTGCTTCTTTTCTTCTCTTCAGTCGCCTCCCTTCTTCCTCTGTGCTTCGCTTCCAGTCCCCACTTGGCGCTCGGAACGCAGCATGGCTGTGTTACTACTGCCTTGTAAAGACCCTAGACGGTTGCTCATCTCCTTCCGGATCGAGTCGAAACCCTTGAGCTCCGAGCCTCTTAGTCGCCCCTCCGGCCCCTCCTGTGGGTTCCTTCCTGTCTCCGCGCGCGCTGTGCTGAGTGGCAGCAGATGAGGGCAGAGTAAGGTCCACATCGCGTCAGGCCATGGACGTCTCTGCATTGCTAGTCTCTAGCCGACAGTGGGTGTTCTGTCTGCTTCTAGCAAAATCTTTCCTAGGCCTGCTGGTGACAGTTTTAAATTCTCTTCGCATTGTTCCACATCCTTCTGGACGGCAGGCGCCTAGCAGAGACCCCCTACCTCATGTTCTCCAAGTGTTTCTTTGAGAGAACTGAACACTGGGTAGACTTTCTATGGCCATCACAAGGTGTGGGGATGACGTCTAGTGATCTTTTTCTAACTGCTGTGCTTCTGGTCCACTCTTTCAGCTACATTAAGCGATTAAGATTAAGGAGGGGACACCGACGTATTAAAAAAGATTTCAAAAGGAATTATTTTCTAGCTAGAGAACTGACAAGTCCTAAGGAGTATAAAGGTGACAGGGCAAGAGTCTTGTCAAAAAGCATCAGCAAGAGAAACTAGATCTGAGTACAAGCCTCTCTCTCAGGTTCTGTGGGGGACACAGAATAAGAACCATTTCCTGCATTTAAAGAATTTCTGCCTTGAAGATGAAATAAGGACAACTTCAGAACAAAGCAGAACATTGCTTTTGTCTTAATATATTCACATACAATGTGACTTGGTGTGATGGATTTCCTCACACAGGGAATGAGGGTGAAGGTAGTATTAATGAGAGATGAGAATAGTATAAATTATACGTCAGTGATACAAATTCACACATATAACTTAGTATAGAGGTTGTAGTAGGGAATGGTAGTCAAGAAGTCATAGATCTCATGTATCCTGAAATTATTTTTTAAGTTCTGTGCAAACTATTTTGATGTTAGTTTTCCTAATTGTCTCTCCTGCTTCCTTAGCTAAACTATTATTGAGGGTTCTTTAGGGCATTCTTTACTCATAACATTCCCTCAGAGGCAGAGCCAGATAAAACAAAATGTTCCATGCCCCTGGAGGGATGGAGTGATGACAGGGTTACAGCTTTGACACTTTGGCTTAGTCTGGAGAGGCAGTGGAAAGTAGTTGGACAGATAACTGACGTGGAGAGTTTTTACTTTTAAAACCAGAAGCAGGGCTTCCCTGGTGGCGCCGTGGTTGAGAGTCCACCTGCCGATGCAGGGGACACGGGTTCGTGCCCCGGTCCTGGAAGACCCCACATGCCGCGGAGCGGCTGGGCCCGTGAGCCATGGCCGCTGAGCCTGCGCATCTGGAGCCTGTGCTCCGCGACGGGAGAGGCCACAACAGTGAGAGGCCCAGGTACCGCAAAAAAAACCCCAAAAAAACCCCCAAAAGCAAAAGGCTTCATTTATCTGGTACGAGTTAGTATCTGATATGTAGACACAGAATATCCAAACAGAGTATTAAGAATGTCAGTTCAGTAAATAAAGCATCTAAAATAACAAAAACTGGTGCTGTTGTTCAAAATTTAAAAGTGATCTAGCATCTCACTTTCCCCAGTTTGGATCTAGGTAATGTAATAACTTTGTTTCTGAGCACGGAATCATATTAATAAGCATATAATAAACATACATTTATCCCTGGCATAAAACTTCTTGACATATTGCTGAAGTTTTAGTGGGTGAGTCTTGGAACTAACCGAAAATTGAAGAGTTTGAGCTTAGGATTGCGGAGGAGAAGTGTCTCTTTTCTTGCTTTATAAGCAAGGAAATACCTGTTGTGAGATTTTAGCAACTGCGTGTGAGTTCCATTTTATGATCAGATAGAGAATAAAGACTTTTTTTTTTTTTTTTCAAAATTTCCAGCAAGTTTTAGACCAAGGAAGTAGATGCATAGGATTCCATTCCTCAGGAGCTGGAAGAAATGGCTTTCCTTGGCCTAGGCCATTATTCTCCTTTAAGGTGAGGATAATGGCCTAATGTTTGGAGTAATTACTAGGTGGTTTTTGAAGATTTTAGAAAGCGGATTTAGTCCTTTTAAAGAAAAGAACAATTAATTACAAGTAAGAACAATTAGGAAGCACGATTAAAAGTTAAAGCAATTTGTCTTAGCAGTTAGGTATACCTGAGGCAAGTTCCTGAAGATTGACGATATCATGATACAAGAGTTTAGACAAAGACTACCAGGCTGAGAAACTGGATAAATCATAAGGATAGACTTCAGTGTGTTGTCTTGGCATTGGATGACTCAGGATGAGTGAGTGTGGGATGTATTTTCCCTGTCTAAGCCCTTAGCATGACTCCTCAATTCTGACATGTATCTGGGGGGGCTTTGTATTGTGTTTATAATGTGATTTGGTGGTGTAAAGATTTAGCAGGCGTTTACTTTGAGGGGGCATCTATAGCTTTTTGAAAATGGCAGCAGACCTATAATTCTCACCCTGACCACAGAGGGGTTGTGTAGGGCATGTGCTTTGGGGAGGGAACTGTTTTTCCAGGATACCTAATGATTCTGAACAGCTTTTACCCTGTGATTCTAGCTAGTGTGAGTAGAATTTTGATCTCTTTGTGGTTTACCGTTTAAGCATTGGAGGACCACCTGAACCTGAGGACACACGGATCGTGATGGAGCAGTGACATCCTAACACTGGGCCTATTCTGTACTTCGAATTGATGACGTTTCTAAAAATAGATTGTTACAGATGATAGCTTTTTATTTTTACACCTTTTTTTCTGACTCTAAAGCTAATATGTTCAGAGAAATGTAACAAAAAAAATAGAGAATGAGGCTGGGTTTTTTTTGTTTGTTTGTTTTTTGCAGTACGTGGGCCTCTCACTGTTGTGGCCTCTCCCGTTGCGGAGCACAGGCTCCGGACATGCAGGCTCAGCGGCCATGGCTCATGGGCCCGGCCGCTCCGCGGCATGTGGGGTCTTCCCGGACGGGGGCACAAACCTGTGTCCCCTGCATCGGCAGGCGGACTCTCAACCACTGCGCCACCAGGGAAGCCTGAGAATGAGGCTGTCTTTAAATCTCAATTCTTATACTTGGCAAACAAATACAGCTTGCCTCTTGTAACTCCACCTGTGCGTCAGATGCTGTGAGAAAGGGATAAATAAGAATAAATGGACATAGCCACTCCTAGGAAGTTTATGATTTTGTTGGAGAAGTAAGACCTTAAGAGAAAGACAGTGCTGATTTTCGTAGGTTGAGGTTACGTGCAGTAAGAGTTCAGAGAAGTTGTCTGGTAACTGGCATTTGTTAGCGGTGGTAATGTATGGACACCATCAAGCACCCTGATGAGGACAACTGGCTTTTTCCATTACAGTCTGGTGATAATGTACATATAAAAGCATTGTGGTTTCATATTTGTCCGGCTGCCGCATGGTTTCCCAGCATTTTGTTTGAATCGGTATGTATTTAATGGGATCTGAAATATGACTGAAGTTTCTAGAGTTCAGCATTTTACATTTTCAACAGTGCTTATCCGTTCAGGCCAGTAACATAGTGCTGTTCTTGGATTCTGACTCATCACCAGATTGACAGAGCTAGAACAGAACAGCCATCCAGGAAGGAACCCTCCCTCTCACCACCCTGCACCTTCATTTTGGCAGATGTTTTCATGGGAAAAGACAGGTTGTTGGTGATAACATTCATGCTCTTACTGAATAGCATACACGATGTGCCTTTGAGCTTCTAAAAACCAGGCTGAAAAGAGATTAGGTCCTGTTGGGCAGTCCTAGCAGTGGCAGTGTATCCGGGAAAAGGAGAGTGCTGAGGTGCTTCTACTCGAGCTGGGCCTGGGAATTAGAAGCAGCAGCACTAGCAGATTTAAAAAAAAACCCACAAAAAGCAAGATGAAAAAGAAGAGTGAACAATGTCTGGAATAGGCAAATCCTTACAGAAGAGGGAGAATTATATCCATTCAGCAAAGACCTCTCAGAGGTCCACTTTGAACTGACTTGAAGGCGAATGTTTAAAAGGGCAAGATGAGTAAGATTTGGACTTGATGAAATGAAAGTCGAGGCAAGATCAGGGTGTGCAAGATTTGTTAAATTGGGTGCTGAAGCGCTTTTGCATAGCATCCAGGGAAGAGATGAAAAGGAGGGGTGTGAGCTAAGTGTTAGATCACTGGGTGGGAGAGTGTCTCGGAGAGCAGATATTTTAAACTTCAGAAGTCAGGATTATTGAGAGATGACTGAAGAACAGTTTGGGGAGGCGTATGGGAGTAATTAGCATGCCTGGAAACCTTTTCCTCCCGGATGTTGAGAACAGTTGGAGGAAGAGTCGCCAAGTGATTGGTGTCAGAGAAGTTTGCAGGGGGAAAGGTATTTTAGGGCAAATCTAGGTTTCCTTTTGGGTGAGGTGGTAAAAGAGATTGGAAAGGATAGGGGAAGAAAAGGAATTTTTTGCAGATGAAAGGTGGGATCCACAGGGTAGTTGATGTTCTCCAAGTTTTCTCTTGTTCTGAAAGGCCTGTGCAGGTGCTGATGGGACATCAAGCACCCTTAGAGCAGCAGCAGTGAGCTGGCTTCCATGAGCTCAGAAACACCACACCTTCCCTTCTCCTCAGGGTCTGCTGCTTCCTTGGCCTCTGCTTTTCTTCCCTATTGAGATTATTTTCATCCTCTTGTCATTTCCCCTCTCTTGAAACTCTTGGTTTGCCTATTAGCAAATGGCCATCTGTACAGCCTCGCTGTATTAGTTTTTTCTTTTTTATTGCTGCCATAACAGATTACCACAAATATAGCGGCTTAAACCACATGCATTTATTATCTTACAGTTGTGTAGATCAGAAGTCCAACACTGGTTCACTGGGCTGAAATCACAGTGTCAGCAGGGCTGGAGGCTCTAGAAGAGGAGCTGCTTCCTGCCCGTAGGTTGTTGGCAGAATTCTGTTTCTTGCAGCTGTAAGACTAAGGTCCCTGTTTCCTTGCTGGCTGGCAGCTAAGGACCACGCCCAGCTTCTAAAGGTCACTTGCATCCCTTGGTTTATGGCTACCTCCCTCCATCTTCAAAGCCAACAGTGGCAGGTTGAGTCCCTCTCACACTTTGAATCTCTTCTTCCACTTTTCTTCTGCCTTTCTCTTTTCCATTTATGGATTTGTGATTAGATGGGGCCCATCTGGATAATCCAAGATCTCAAGGTCCTTAACTTTAATCACATGTGCAAAGTCCCTTTGCCTGTAGGATACATATTCACAGGTTCTGGGGATTAGAGCGTAGACATCTTGCGGGGGGGTGGGGGGGGGGGGGAGGGGGCAGGGTGGCATTATTCTCTGCCTGCCACGTTTGGTAGGAAGTTAGGCAGATCCTCTCTAAGCAGCTGTGCTCCTAAGATACTTCTCACCTTATCCTCCCACTGCCTTGTTTTGCCCACTCGTTCTTCTTATCTGTGCTCTGCATGATATATCATTCCTCCTCTTCATCTTAGGGGCTGTGTGTGTGTTTGTGTCTGGAATGGCATTAATCCTGAACGTCAGTCTTCTTTTACCAGATATGTCTTGTCGTTCAAGACTCGCAACACTAAACGAGAAATTGACAGCTCTTGAGCGGAGAATAGAGTACATTGAAGCAAGGGTGAGTATGATGGGCAAGGGCCTTCCTCATGAGGCAGGCATGGCTGTGCAAGAGAGAATGCACATTTCCACTTGTTGCTGAAAAAACCTGGAAGCAGAAACAGGCTTAGAGAAGTTAACTACATTGCCTGAATTTAAACCAGCTTTCTGGGACTCTGAAGCTGTCATCTTTTCTACCACTCCCAAGTACCTAGGATAGAAAATAAGATTTTTTTTTGTTTTTTTAGACCCCTCTAATGCTTTTGAATTTATCTGATTGTCAATTTTCCTTTGACAGGTGACAAAAGGTGAGACCCTCACCTAGAACTGTGCCATGCTGCTGCTGGGAAGTTGCTTTTACAGAACGCAGACCCTCGTGGGAAAGGCCCCAGCAGCCTTCAGCTCCTTCTTCTCTCCTTCAAGAGCAACAGGGCTTATTCTTGTTTTCCTTTTTTTCAAAAATGTGGCCTTTGGGCTCTTCCATGTACACCCAGCAGTGTGATGTGGTGTGTGGGGAGGAGCCAGGGGAACTCTCAGAAACAACATTAGGCATTTTACTTCTTCAGTGACACTTTGTAGAACTACTTGTCAACATATTTGAGGCGCTAAGAGCCAGAAGGTGGGACTCTGTCAAGGTCCTCCCCACCTCTCTCTCTCTCTCTCTCTCTCTCTCAGCCTTTCCTTGCAGCTCTCATTGCCTCTGCATTGATTCTATAAACGGTCTTTGCCTCCTCCCCACCTTTGGCCGGGGGTCAGAAGCAGTCCTGGCTGAGGTGCCCTGGCGAGGTGGCTGCCAGAGAATGTTGTTGCTAACCCACCAGTTTCTTGTCCTTTTGGGGAGGTCAAGTCCAGGCCCCCACTTGGCTTGAAAAGGGACATTTTCAGAGTTTTCTTTCTCTCACTTGGGGTGTCTTTATCTCTCATATTTCCCTAATAAACTCCTCAACTTTATCTGACTGCTGTGATTGTGGTGGGGAGAGGAGCTAGAGATGGGGCTCACGTATTCCACAGAAATCTGATGTGTGGGATTCTTATTCTAACAGCAAACTTTCAGATGTAGCTGTTTGATCAAACCCTAGGTGGCTTGCCAGCTGGAGCCCCCATATTTGGACTTTGCGCTAATTCATCCTGAGAATCGTTTGGTCATTCAGTGGACATTTACCGAGTACTTAGTATGTAGGCACTTTATGCTCCAATAAAATATGCAGTGTTGAATCAGGCGTGATGCTTACAGTCTGTTGAAATACCAGCATCTACACAATTCAGCCGCAATCCAGGGAAGACTATTAGTTTTATAAAGTACAAGCTAAATGTCTACTTCATTTTGAAAAGCAAATCATTTAAGCAGAAGAGTCTAAAACTTTTCGTTCTAGCATCAAAGCCTGCTATAAACTTGTGCCAACCCACTCCTAACGGCTTAACCGCCATGTAGAATTTTCATTTTAGTCATGTAGAAGTCATTTCTCCCTATTCAAATCTTACTTGCCACTCAAGGTCTAGCTTAAGCCGAACCTCCTCCATAAAGTTTTCCTAACGTTACTTTTCATTCAGTGCTGCCCTGTTCCTTTTCTCAGTCCCTCCCATCCTGCCATGCTAATACTGTGCTTCAGCCCTGGGTCTGATCTTGTTCTCTGCCTTGGTGTCTGCGTCGTACAGCATACATCAGTGCCTTTGCCTGTGTTGCTCAGCTGGGTACCTTGCAAAAGGCAGGTAGTCAGTAAATAGCAATCGAAGTGACTTGGCAGAGCTCAGGCTGCTTTGCATTGTCACATCTGAGCTTAGATCCGTGCTTAGACCTTTGGAAGACCATTTTAAGTAGTACCTTCACTTGAAAATGTGGTATTACAATGGAGGCAATACTGACCTCCTTTACTTTGGTAAGTGCTGTTTTTCAACATTATTGAGCTCATCTGAGGTGATCTAACAATTTCTTGAGTTCATTATTCATAATATCTTCTCTATCCTTTCTGAGATAAATAAGTACTTGTAAAGTTCAAGTTTTAGATTATCCTGTGGTCTGCAGTCAGTTTAACAGATACTAAGTTCCTACTATGTGCAAGGACAATAACAAGATAGTAATAGAGGCAAAAGTGATGATAATCTATAGAAGCCAGAAAAACCCTTCCTTAGATGACGTGAAAATGATAAATATTTTTATGGTCCTATAGACATTCTGTTAATTTGTTGATATCAAAGTAATATTTCTAAAAAAGTTAGTGCCCTAAATACCATGTTGCTAATGGTAAGCTGCTGTTTGTAAGGAGAGCAACTGGCATGGGAACCAGTGGGAACCAGTGAGCCTGACCTCCTCCAGTAGAGGTAACTCCTCCTGCTTACCTGGCACTTTGAGGTGTCAGAGTGCTTGCCTGTGTAACTGTCAATACCCCCTTTATAAAATGAGCCTCGGCTCGCTCACGGATATGTAACTAGTATTGTCTGTAACTTATTGAGTGTTACCATGTGCTAGATGTGCTAAGTGCTTTGTGTACTCTTTTTTGTGTGTGTGTGTGGTACACGGGCCTCTCACCGTTGTGGCCTCTCCCGTTGCGGAGCACAGGCTCCGGACGCGCAGGCTCAGCGGCCATGGCTCACGGGCCCAGCCGCTCCGCGGCATGTGGGATCTTCCTGGACCGGGGCACGAACCCGCGTCCCCTGCATCGGCAGGCAGACTCTCAACCACGGCGCCACCAGGGAAGTCCGTGTACTCTGTTTTATTTAGTCCTCAAGTCCTAAGAAGTAGGCGTTCTTACCTCCATGCAGTTCTTTAGAGAGGCTGAAACTTGTTCAGAGTCACACAAAGTAAGGAAAGGTGCTGGACCTTGAACCTAGACCTGCCTGCCTCAGACTGCTCTAACCGTTTCACTCCCAAGTGTGGTATAACCACATCTAAAACTTCCTTTCTCGTTCCTACTTCAGTGCTATTAGATACTTTTTTTTAATATAAATTTATTTTATATATTTTATTTTTGGCAGTTCTCCCTCCCACCCTCCCTATCCCACCCCTCTACGTGGTCACAAAGCACCAAGCTGATCTCCCTGTGCTATGTGGCTGCTTCCCGCTGGCTGTGTTTTACATTTGGTAGTGTATATATGTCCATTACACTTTCTCACTTCATCCCAGCTTACCCTTCCTCCTCCCTGTGTCCTCAAGTCCATTCTCTAGTAGGTCTGCGTCTTTATTCCTGTCTTGCCCCTAGGTTCTTCATGACCTTTTTTTTTTTTTTTTTTTACATTCCATATATATATGTGTTAGCATACGGTACTTGTTTTTCCTCTTTCTTACTTCACTCTGTATGACAGACTCTAGGTCCATCCACCTCACTACAAATAACTCAGTTTCGTTTCTTTTTATGGCTGAGTAATATTCCACTGTATATATGTGCCACATCTTCTTTATCCATTCATCTGTCGGTGGACACTTAGGTTGCTTCCATGTCCTGGCTATTGTAAATAGAGCTGCAGTGAACATTGTGGTACATGACTCTTTTTGAATTATGGTTTTCTCAGGGTATATGCCCAGTAGTGGGATTGCTGGGTCATATGGTAATTCTACTTTTAGTTTTCTAAGGACCTTTCATACTGTTCTCCATAGTGGCTGTATCAATTTACATTCCCACCAACAGTGCAACAGGGTTCCCTTTTCTCCACACCCTCTCCAGCATTTGTTTGTAGATTTTTTGATGATGGCCGTTCTGACTGGTGTGAGGTGATACCTCACTGTACTTGTTTTTTTTTTTTTTTTTGCAGTACGTGGGCCTCTCACTGTTGTGGCCTCTCCCGTTGTGGAGCACAGGCTCCGGATGCGCAGGCTCAGCGGCCATGGCTCACGGGCCCAGCCGCTCTGCGGCATGTGGGATCTTCCCAGACTGGGGTTCGAACCCATGTCCCCTGCATCGGCAGGCGGACTCTCAACCACTGCGCCACCAGGGAAGCCCCTTATTGTAGTTTTGATTTGCATTTCTCTCATGATTAGTGATGTTCAGCATCCCTTCATGTGTTTGTTGTCTGTATGTCTTCTTTGGATAAATGTCTATTTAGGTCTTCTGCCCATGTTTGGATTGGGTTGTTTGCTTTTTTGATATTGAGCTACGTGAGCTGCTTGTAAATTTTGGAGATTAATCCTTTATCATTGCTTCATCTGCAAATATTTTCTCCCATTCGGCGGAGCGTTGTCTTTTCGTCTTGTTTATGGTTTCCTTTGCTGTGCAAAAGCTTTTAAGTTTCATTAGGTCCCATTTGTTTATTTTTGTTTTTATTTCCATTTCTCTAGGAGGTGGGTCAAAAAGGATCTTGCTGTGATTGATGTCATAGAGTGTTCTGCCTATGTTTTCCTCTGAGAGTTTGATAGTGTCTGGCCTTACATTTAGGTCTTTAATCCATTTTGAGTTTATTTTTATGTATGGTGTCAGGGAGTGTTCTAATTTCATTCTTTTACATGTAGCTGTCCAGTTTTCCCAGCACCACTTATTGAAGAGGCTGTCTTTTCTCCATTGTATATTCTTGCTTCCTTTATCAAAGATAAGGTGACCTTATGTGCATGGGTTTATCTCTGGGCTTTCTGTCCTGTTCCATTGATCTATATTTCTGTTTTTTGTGTCAGTACCATACTGTCTTGATTACTGTAGCTTTGTAGTATAGTCTGACGTCAGGGAGCCTGCTTCCTCCAGCTCCGTTTTTCTTTCCCAAGATTGCTTTGGCTATTCAGGGTCTTTTGTGTTTCCATACAAATTGTGCAATTTTTTGTTCTAGTTCTGTGAAAAATGCCATTGGTAGTTTGATAGGGATTGCATTGAATGTGTAGATTGCTTTGGGTAGTAGAGTCATTTTCACAATGTTGATTCTTCCAATCCAAGAACATGGTATATGCCTCCAACTATTTGTATCATCTTTAATTTCTTTCACCAGTGTCTTATAATTTTCTGCATACAGATCTTTTGTCTCCTTAGGTAGGTTGGCAGGCGAATTCTTAACCACTGCGCCACCAGGGAAGCCCCATTAGATAATTTTTAAGCTGTTACATACTCACCTTAGTCTTACCTGCCTCTTCCCCGTCCTTCCTTTGGTAAAGAAGGCTTCAGGGGTTTTCCTGGCTGTATCTGGCAAACACTGTTTGCATTGATGTCTATGTTGTCAAGTTTCACTTCTTCCAGCTTCCTTTCTCTGAAGACTGAATTGTGTGTTATATTTTCTGGAAGTCTTGCTTAAAGAATTTAATCAACTCTGGCACTTTCCCTAACTGTCTCTCGGTTTCCCTCTTTTGAAAGACCTTATTTGGTCAGGCTCCAGAAACTGGGATTTTATTCTCAAGTTATACATGTCTTTGCTCATAGGTCATTTCGGTCCATAAACAGTGTTATGGTAAACCACCGTTTATTTTGTCCCCAGTGTGTCACTTCAACTTATGTACTTAGAGTTCTGTTATACTAACATTTCACCCTCACCAATGATGATAAAGTTATACTTTACATTTTAATCTGTTTACTAAATCGTTCAGTTTTTAAAACTTAAACATCTGTTTTATCCTTTTATAATAAAATGAAGATGTTGCCAGGATAGCTGTTTTGATTTGAACCATAGGAGACTAGGAGTTCAGAGAGGTTAAATACTATCCCCAGCTTTTCTGAATGCGGATTGTTCTCAGTCGCCTCACCATCATGAATAAAAATTGTCCTGGATAAAAGAACTATCAAAACTCAAAAGTAAGAAAACAAGCTAATAAAGAAATGGACAAAAGATTTGAACCGATCCTTCAAAGACAAAAGGATGGCAAACCAGCTCATGAAAAGACGTTCAACATTATTAGTCATTTAGGAAATAAAAGTAAAAACCTCATCGAAATACCACCATACGCAATCTATTAGAATGGGTAAAATTTTTCAAAAAGAAGAAAATCCTGATAATAAGTGCAGGCAAGGATGTGGAGCGACTGGAACACTCATACATTGCTGGTAGGAATGCAAAATGATATGACTACTCTGGGAAGACAATTTAGCAATTTCTCATGAAGTTAAACATGCACTTACTGTATGTCTCAGCAATCTCATCCCTAGATGAGTCTCACCTAAGAGAAGTGAAAACTTACAGACACACACACACAAAACCTGTATGCAGATGCTTATAGGAGTTTTATTCGTGATTGCTCAATGTTGCTTAACTGGTGAGTGCAGTGGCCTACCACTTGGTGATGGAAAGAAATAAACTTGATACATTCTACAACATGGATGAATCTCAAATGCACCATGCTAAGTGAAAAGCCAGACTCAAAACGCTACGTGCTGTGTGGTCCCATTATATGACATTATGGAAAAGGCAGAACTATAGGGACGGAGGACTGATGGGTCAGTGGGTGTCAAGACTTAAGCCTGGGGGTAGGGTTTCATCACATTCTCTTTGGGGGGTGGGAGAGGGTGGATTGTTCTGTATTTTGATTGTTGTGATCGTTACATGACTATGCATGTTGTCAAAACACACCTCTATCCGCCAAAAAGAGTGAACTCTAGAAATTTAAAATACATTTAGAAAAAAAAAAAAAAAAGCCGGGTTAGATACACATCTAACTCATGGTAGTTACTGCCTCTGAGGAGGAAGGAGGGAAATGGGACCAAGGTGGAAGTCAAAGGGTATTTTAGCCTCATCATTTATGTTGTCTTAACTTTAAAAAGTAAATAAATGACAATGTGTTTTTTACTTTATATGGTAAGATTATCAGTGTTTGCTTTATTATTGTACATCTTTGTATTTTTTGATTGGTCAAAGTATAAACAAGGTGAAATATATCCTAAAAGAAAACTTTTTTATATAAATGTATTTATTTATTGGCTGCATTGCGTCTTCGTTACTGCGCATGGGCTTTCTCTAGTTGTGGCGAGCATGGGCTACTCTTTGTTGTGGTGCACGTGCTTCTCGTTGTGGTGTCTTGTTGCGGAGTATGGGCTCTAGGCACATGCGCTTCAGTAGTTGTGGCTCGCGGGCTCTAGAGCGCAGGCTCAGTAGTTGTGGTTTATAGGCTTAGTTGCTCCGCGGCATGTGGGATCTTCCCCGACCAGGGATGGAACCCTTGTCGCCTGCATTGGCAGGTGGATTCTTAACCACTGCGCCACCAGGGAAGTCCCCTAAAAGAAAATTTTGAAAAGGCAGCAAAGTAGAAGGGGAAAAAAAAGTCACCAGTTGTTTTAAAATACTTGGGTACATTTTCTTCTTTTTCTCTCTACTTGTTTGGTTTTCAATAGTGGAAAATGTACTCTAAGAACAATATAGCCTGTAGCTTTACTTTTACTTAGAGTACTCTAAATATGTTTTCCTTCCTCTTAAATGATCTTTGTAAACATTTGCAGTGATACAATGTCACTGTTAAGGCCTGTGTTTATCTCCACAACTGCTTTCATTTTAGGGATGTAGACATTTCTGTCATATTAAACTGATATGTTTCACCTCACTATCCTGGGAGTAAGGGAATGTTTGCATGAATCCTAAGAATTATGATGGCTCTGAGCCATTGGGATTTGATTAACAGAAAATCCTGTCTTTCTCAGGTTTCCCTCCACAAATATTTCCACATTAATGTTCGAGAAACCTGGCGGTCTGTGTCACTGCTGGTCACTTGATCCTGCTGGAGGCCATCAGGATGTGCCATCTCTTTGTATAATGTGCTGTCAAGGACAGCCCAGAGGAGAATTACCTAGGTTCAGGGTGTTAGTTCCTTTGTAGATTTCTCAGACTCCTTAGATTCACTCATACCATCATTTTCTCAAAGGCACCAGATGATGAGCCCCTCTAATCCAGCACTCCTCTGACCACCCCCTTTATACCCTTATAACCCCTTCAGTTTCCTTAGCTGTAAAGTGGAGATAATGACATGGCTTTCATAAATGTGGAATGCATAGTAGAGTGCCTTGCATTTGGTAGATTTATTCTTTCTCCTTGAAGTTCATCTTTGACTAAAATGAAACCCTCTGAACTCTATTTCTGAGCTTCTCCAAGTAGAGCCTATTTCAGGTCACTGAAATTTAGTTACAGGGACTCATGTACCATCTTTCTTCAGGTTTACCTAGCACCATGTGTCTCTCCTTTGTTGCACTAGTGGTAACTGCAACTTTGTTCTTATTTGTGTGATGATTATGAGACACTCATTGAAGTGCTGTGAAGGCATGACTTATCTGCAATATTCTCAACACTTAGCACAGCACCTGGCACCTAGTAGGCCCTCAGATATTCTCAGAATGAAGGAAGAAATGAGTGTTTAAACTTTGTAGTTTTAATCTTTCATAAGTAAACATCTCATTTCTCAAATTTTTACCATAGCGCTTTGCACATAGTAGGTCTAGTTATTTTTTCCTCTTCATGGCTCTAAAGAATTGATTTAGGTCTATTATATCTCAATAAAAGCTGGGGGAGGATTGATTTAGTTGTTTTCATTATAAAGGTAATAAAACTATATTCTAGAAAATGGGGTTGGCTGAGGAAATAATGACACATTTTACATAAATGTCATCACACTATGCATATAATTTGATAGCTCTTTCCCCCCTTTATTTCATTTTCCTCAGTAAGTTTTTCCCTATTTTTAATGCTGTTGCCATTCTTCAACGTAGTTTGTGGAGAAGAGTTTGCTTTCATGTCAGGCAACCAAAGAAACTGAAAAAGAGGTTGCTCAGATGGGTAAAAATCATAAACCTAAACCCCTTTACTTGTGGATTTGACTGAGAACAGCTGTCTAGGAGTGCAGCCAAAAACAGAAAAGCCTATTTTCTCCCTTCTCCCTGCTATTTATTTTAAATGTTAGGGCCATAGTGCTGGTCTGTGGGCACAAGCATGTGTTCCTTATTGGCCTGGGCCACCAGGTGAGTTTTCAGTAAGTGGTAGGACTGAGGAGTCTTGGGCTTGGAGGCAGTGAGTTTAGGCAATGAGAAGCAAACTGGATAGGGGAATCAGTGCCTGCTGCGGGGTCTGCCCAGTCTCCCGATGGGCATGATGCCTGATCTGACACCCAGGCTAGATATTTGTATGATGGGAGTTGGGAAGGGAGAACTCTTAGGCTTTATTCAAAGTTCATCTCAGACGTTAACCCCTCCTGGGGTTAATGAAGATTTACCTGATTCTTTTCAGATCAGCTAGTCACTTTCCACTTGCTCTTTTACTGGTATAACCAATAATAAAACTACATGTCCCTACATCAACCACAATAAAGAAAACAACTCAGTCTACATGTCCTGTGCTTTCCCAGTAGCCCAGTAGCATTTTGAGGGTAGAGACAGTGTTTTTAACTCATCTTTATAGATAGTAACTGCTGCTATTTGCAGAGTGCTTGCTATGTGCTAGGCACTGAACACTTTTCCGCTTAATCCACACTCCTATGACATAGGTACTTCTTAAAAATGCCAGTTTCAAAGATGAGCAATTGAAGGCTCAGAGACAGCTCATATCTGAAGCTAAACCTGGAATGAGAACCCAGGTGGGTGTGAATTTCAGAGGGCACACAGACTGAATTGTGAAAGTTTATTCTCTCTTCAGTTTCCTAAAGGAAATCTTTCTGATTATGTCCAGGGGGAAGGAAGTTGGTTTGACAACTAACACTCGGTATCTAACATTTAACACTTGGCTGACTTTTGAACCAACAGAACGCACGCAGACTCAGAGCCTTTACAGAGAACGAAGTTTAGTTAACTGTTGTTTTGTTTTCTTTAAATTCGTTCCACTGTATTCTTCTATGGCAAATGATAAAGAATTTCCATTGATGGTAGTGATATAAAATTTCTTCTCAAATGTGTTTAATTGCTTGCGTATGCATAGAATAATTTTGAAAGGAAGGACAAAAAAACATGTTACCTGTCGCCTCCAGGGACTCTCTCTAGGTGGCTGGGGGGACTGGGAAAATTTCACTTCATCCTACTTTTCTGTACAAAACTCAAATTTTGTGACCCAAAATGGAGACAAAACAAACTTGAGCAATGAGAAAATTAGTAAATAAATAATAGAGCAGAAGGTAGGGAGAATATGGCAAAAACCATGAAGGTCTTAAGACAATGAATGAAACTAAAGAAACGCTGTGTAAGAAACGTACGAGAGGTACGAGAATCCAATTTACAGGGGAAATCCTGTCACAGGACGGCCTAACGCCACCGCCCGCTTCCGTGAAAGCGGGACCCTCAATCCTCAGGGGATCCATCTGCGCATGCGCACGGCCTCAAGCCGGCCATCTTCCAGGCTGTATTCCATTCCCCCACCGAGAGCGCGCGAAAACTGCACGCACGCCTGCCGGGGACGCGCACGCACGTCCCGCCCCGCCCCGCGCGGCCCACGAATCCCGAGGCGGCTAGGCCCGGGTACTTCTGGCTCCGGGAGGTAATGCCCGCGAGGGCGGGGAACGCGGAAGAGGCAGAGACCGGCGCGGAGGAGGCGGACGCGGAGGAGGCGGACGCGGAGGAGGCGGACGCGGAGGAGGCGGACGCGGAGGAGGCGGACGCGGAGGAGGCGGACGCGGAGGAGGCGGACGCGGAGCAGTGCGGTTCGAAAAGTCCCACACGGAGGAGCCCGGCTCCCAGCAGGAGATGGAGGCTGGGCGGCCGCGGCCGATGCTGCGCTCAGTGAACACTCGCGAGCCGTCCCAGGTCATCTTCTGTAACCGCAGCCCGCGCGTGGTGCTGCCCGTGTGGCTCAACTTCGACGGCGAGCCGCAGCCCTACCCGACGCTGCCACCCGGCACGGGCCGCCGCATCCATAGCTACCGAGGTAGGCGGGCCGCGGTCGCCCAGTCGCGCCCGGCCGCGCCGCCCCCTTGTCCTGGCCTCAACGAGCCCGGTGCTGAGCTGTGCCCAGCGCGCTGCCCAGCGCTCTAGGCCTGATAACAACGATAACGGTGGCTCGATCTCACCGAATTCCCGCCCCATCCGGGGAGGCAGGTGCTGTTGTCATTATTATTCCCATTTTACACTCGAGAAACTGACGCCCCAGAGAGGTTGTGACAGATCCAAGTAGACGCAGCTAGTGACAGAGCATTCTTCTTTTAAGAGTGCATAATTTGCATTTGATGATCGACCCCACGTGTATTCCATCCCTCACGCCCATTTGTTCAGTCCGTGAATGGGAGAATCCCACATTCTCCGATGTGCCCAGTGGGCCACGTCCGCATAGGGTCCCTGCCTTCATGGAGATCGCGGTCAAGTGGGGGAGACGAGACAAATGCATAAGTAGTTAAGAACAAGCCAGTGTCATAATTGCTGCCATAGGAACGGAGCTCAGCAGGGCATCTGCTCAGTGAAAGGGAGGGGTGTGTGCTTTGAGTTGGAACTTCGCAGAGAAGAAAGGAACTCCTGCATGATGAATGGGATCTTACTAACCCAGGACTGGAGTGGAGAGTTGTAGGCAGAGTGAACAGCATGGGCTAATAACACCTGGAGCCTGGGAAAGGGGAGAGGGTATGGAATGGTGGGAGAGGAAGTCTGAAAGGTGATCTTACCCTTAGGGAAATGGGGGCCATTGAAAGTTTTTAAGCAGGGAAATGACATTGCCTGATTTAATACTGAAAAGCTTACCCAGGTTGCAAAGTGGTTTGGAGGGGGAAGAGTACTGGTAGCAGTTAGGAAACTGTTGTAATAACCCAGGTTGGGGCTGTCTAGGCCTTACTGCATAAAGTGGCAGTAATCTTCCCTTGGTTTTCAAGAAGAGAAGTTACTGCTTGCTAAATTTTCACTCTCTTCCTCGGAGGATCCTAATGGATCTTTTTTCCTTGAGGGTCGCATACTCAATAATGCTCTTCAAACTTTTACACCGAAGTTCTGCTAATATTAAATGAGGAACAATGCAGTTCTTCCAGGCATTAACATTTCTGTAGTCTCCTATTTTATCTAGGAAATTGTGTGAATTTTGTATTCTCCAAAATTTATCTGTGCCTGATTTAATATAAACATAAAAAAAAAATTACCACGTGAATGTACTTAATGTTATCGATACTAAACTGTACACTTAAAAATGGTTAATAGTTTTATGTTATGTATATGTTACTACAAGAAAAAAAAATTACTTCCTACTTTACATTTCTTAAATTTTCCCACCAAATCTTCAAGTAAATTTATGCCCCAGGAACACATGCTGTTTTTTATTCTGAGGCAGCCTCCTCCCTCCTTAAACAGAATCTTAGCCCTGGAATTTGGTCTCCTTCCAAGTGCCCCTCTCTCTCTCTCTTTTTTTTTTTTTTTTTGCATAAGATGTGTTTATTTCTTAAATTCAGGTATAATTTACATAGAGTAAAATACAGATGTCTTAGGGTTTGATGGGTTTTGACAACACCTAGATCAAGTTACAGATTAGAATATTTTCGTCACCCCAGAAAGTTCTCTCCTACCCCTTTCACTCTTCTGATTTTTCACACCATTGACTAATTTTATATCTTTCTACAGAATGTACCCTTTTCTGTCTGGCTTTTTTCTTTCAACGTGATGTTTTTGTATCTTCTTGCTTTTGAGAAGCACAGTTCTGAGGAGCTGGTGACCTTTTCTCTCCTTTTAGTTTGCAGCCTTTGGTGTGATTTGCAGTTCCCGTACTTTGCTTTTGCACCAAGATAGCAGAAAGGGCCTGCGTTTTGGAGCCTCGCTGGAATACTTGCCCTTCTCCTTACTGTCCCTGTTGCCTTGAGCAAGTCACTTGGCATTTTCAGACCTTTTTTTCTCATCTTTACCTGGATCTTTTGTGAGGACTAAATAAAATGACATTATTGGAATGGCTTTGTATGGTATTTAAGCAGAATGAGAGGCAGATATTTTCAGTGTCAGAGTGAGGAGATGAAGGAAATAGGTGTGTGGCTCCTTAACCTTTGCTTGTCTGAACAGGTCATCTTTGGCTCTTCCGAGATGCTGGGACATCTGATGGGCTCCTAGTTAACCAGACTGAGCTGTTTGTGCCGTCTCTCAATGTTGATGGACAGCCTATTTTTGCAAACATCACACTGCCAGGTACTGATGTTCCATCTTACTTTTTAAAAAGATAGGCTGTTGTATCCTAAGTAGAGGATAGGCCACTTGAAGGAGCCTGGTCATTAGTGATTTTTGCCTGATGCTGAGCAAGGTATCCAACCTTTCTGTGTCCTATTCTCCACCATGAATAAAGTGGAAGTAATTTACTTGTATGCTGTATGTTGGACAAAGATGTCGTGGTATCTCAGAAGCTCTTTGGGCTGGTCAAGGGTGGGCTAAATTAAAATACTTGATTGTAGAATTATGAATGCATTTTGTTTCGCTGGCCCTGGAGCAGAATTATGCCCTGGAGTCTCAGGAGAAAAAAAGGTGTAGAGAATGAGATACCATGGCTTATTTATTGACTTCTAGTGTTGTATCTTTCGGTGTAATATAACCCAGTCAAGGTCACTGTGTCAATCAGGGGTTTTAAGAAGAATCACCACATTGAACATTAGCTTCACAGCTTACCACTTGTTTAAAACTCAAGTGATTTTATTAGGTTGAACCCTTAGAAACTGATGATCTGTTGGGTTAAAAAAACCCCAAATACCTGCAGCTTCAAACGAGTATGTGTATGTAGGGTTCAAACTAGTATGTGTATTTAGATCCTGCTTTAAGGCAGTGGGTATACAGAAGTGAGCACTGGTAAGTTAAATGTAGGAAATTTTGCCTTAAAGGAGACCTTTAAAGAGTAAGTTCCCTGGTAAGTTTAAAATAGGATTTGAGTTCCCCCAAAATCCAGTTACACACTTCTTTGGTTATCTGTTGCTGTGTGACAGCTACCCCCAACCTAACAACAACCATTTTATTTGTTTATAATTCTGCAGCCGGGGCAGAGCTCAGCTCGGTGGTTATTCTGCTCACTGGTGATCACTGCCTTCTGCTGGCAGGTTGGCTGGGGCCTGGGCCTCTCTCCCGGGTCATCTCAGGGCCTGGCCCTCTTTGTATGGTCTCTCCTGCTGGGTAGCTCAGGGCTCCTGAGAGTGTAAAAGCGAACGTGGCCAGGGCTTCTTAAGGCTGAGACCCAGAATCGCCACAGCGTCACTGTGCCCACATTCAGTTAGTTAAAGCACATCCCAGGCCCAGCCCACTCTTGAGGAAAGTCCCTACACAGGGTCATGAATACTGTGGGATGTCTGTTGCGGCCATCACATTACATTCTGCCACAACCCATGTACTCACTTTTTTTGTCCAAAGCGAGGTCCAGCTGTTGCAAATGTAATTGCCACGGTCGGCAAAGCCTCTCACTCAGCCCTTGTCCTCAGGCCTGAGTCTGCTGCTGAGAGTCGGTTTTCTGCCCTTACAGTGTACACCCTGAAAGAGCGGTGCCTCCAGGTTGTGCGAAGCCTAGTCAAGCCTGAGGATTACAGGAGACTGGACATCGCGAGATCCCTCTACGAAGATTTGGAAGACCACCCAAATGTGTGGAAGGACCTGGAGCGGTTGACCCAGGAGCATATTGAAAATCAGCGGATGACAGAGGAGACTGAAAATTTTAATTGAAATTTACACTCCTGGGTCTCGGCTTTTGACAGTCCTGACAAGTCTTGATCTAGACCTAGGACTGGTCACTTTTTCTCGGCTTCAAAGTGTCTCATTCTTGGAGTCAAAAAGCTCCATTGCTTAAAAGAAAGTTAACTGACCTCACTACTGGGCGCTGTGATGTTTAAGGGCAACTATCACAAAATGTAATTTAATGCCTGTCCCTTCTAGAAGTATTTATGAAGGTAAAGTAGTTGCATTTTTGCCTTCTAGTGAGTCAGGGAAGTTTCTGTGTAAGGACTTTTGTGTAAGTAATTGAGTGAGAATTGTAGCTTATTCTTGAGTTGTAGGAAAGCAGTGACATCTGCTTTTCATTCCTGTGTTGTGGTTGGTGATGTCCCCGCGTCCCACACTGAAAGACCAAGATGTCATTGGGGCAGGGGCATAGCGGTCTGCTCTTCGAGACTCCAGTGCCTCGCACGTTATGAGCCTTCCCTCAGTGTTTATTGAATGAACAAACCAGTGGCTACTTTGGTAGAAAGTGTTAGAGGTTTTCACCCTGTTTTTTGAGGGCGGGTGGTAGTGGGGACCTTAAAGTATATACAGTAAACAAATGTTTTAAAGGGCATCAATTTTATAGAAAGCAGTTTTTATAATTTTCTAAGTTGTGGCTTTTCTCTGCCCACTGTTGTTGCAGAGCTGTTTTATTTCTGTTTCTAAGCCAGGATTAGCTTTCTACAGTTCTTATTGATGATAGCTTTTTTGAAACTTGCTATGTGCACAGAAGATAGGAGATATTTGTTTAATCATAGTATTAAAGAGCTACTCCTAAAAAAAAAAAAAAAAAGGGGGCTTCGCTGGTGGCACAGTGGTTGAGAGTCCTCCTGCTGATGCAGGGGACACAGGTTCATGCCACGGTCCAGGAAGATCCCACATGCCGCGGAGCGGCTGGGCCCGTGAGCCGTGGCCGCTGAGCCTGCGCGTCCGGAGCCTGTGCTCCACAATGGGGAGAGGCCACAACAGTGAGAGGCCCGTGTACCGCAAAAAAAAAAAAATAAGAGCTACTCCTGTACTATAAATAGGTTTTTGCCAAATGTGGGTACTTCTGTTCCTTTTTGTAAATCCATGACATTTTTGTTCGATTCAGCAGTTTTTCATCAGGCAGGATCTGGTGACACTTTGCACCTGGCTGGAGGAGAGGACAAAGCCCTCCAGCCTCTCGGAAGGTACTGCTAACACACTGTGGATTCAGAGGGTAGCCTGGAATGTTTTCTAATTTTATACATGTACAGATCCTTTCCGATAGGCTGGACTTAAATTCATTAAATTCAGTACTTCTATCAGGCCTCCTTTTTTGGTAGCCAATCGTTAAAAAGACCAAAAAACTAAAAACAAAACTCTCCAGTAGAGAAAGTGTTGGAAGAGACAGAAAAGTAAAGGAAGAGAAAAGATCCAATTAGGTACACTACTTAAATACAACCACTAACTTAACATTTTGAACTTTTAGCCTTTCTTTGGCTTGGTTTTACGTAGTAGTTGAGATCATACTGGATATAAAGTTTTGTATTCTACTTTCTCATTTAACTTTATAACTTAAATATTTTTCCATGGTATTATAAGCTCTTCATAGACATGAGTGCAGCCTTCCTTTTATAAATAATGTTGGGATATTTCTTGGCATCTTTATTAGTTCCTTTGAGCACAGTTCCTATGCTCTGTTATCAGGGTGAAGCGAATTAATCAAACGCCGTACAGTTTTCCCACCTAATCTTATTCTCCTCTTTCAACATTCAGCAAGTAAGTGGGCTTTTTTGTTTTTCTTTAGCCTGTTGTGGTACTCATTCAGTGACACACCTGTAATTTTTTATCTAATTTTTTTGTCGAACTGTTGGGTAGGGAAGAAGAAATGCTGGTACCGAGGCAGCCATACGATTTCGAAAGTGGGATAGGATGGGAGATTTAAGGAAGCCTGCTGGTGCTCGATTAGTTCAGTGTTGGTTTGATTATTTTTTAAACCTGTCTTTGTGTCAAAATGAGATTTCATGTTCCTGTCAAAACTTGCAATTTGAGTACTGTGTTTTTTGTGTTGTCCAAGGAAGATTGAAAACCTATAGCATGTATGTACTCATTTGAAATCTTAAGAATGTATTAAATGTATTACTTTTAAGAAACTGTGATCTTATCTATTTTGACTTTAAAAAAAGCTTTTTTGGATACATTAAATGGTGCTAAGTAAAGGAAATAGGTAAGGTGTGGTGGTGTCATTTGCCAGGCTCTTTGAGGTGGAGGGACAAAGGCAAGAAACCTGCTTTCATTCTCAGTCCCTTCTCTTTCCAGCACTGGATTTTGTTTAAAACTTTGTTTCTTTTAGCTTTATTTTTCTTGTAAAAATGAAATATCACTGTAAAAAATTTAAGCTCTACAGAAAAGTATTAAGAAAAAAAGCATTCACAGTTGGAACACAGGTGGTTTGTTTTTGTATTTTTTCATGAAAATAGAACCAACCGTAACAGACACCTCATACAGGTGGCAACTAAGTATATGAAAAGATGCTCCACATTATATATCATCAGGGAACTGCAAATTAAAACAACAGTGAGATACTACTACACACCTATTAGAATGGCCAAAAAAAAAAAGGCCAAAATTCAGAACACTGACAATACTAAATGCTGGTGAGGATGTGGAGCAACGGGAACTCTCATTCATTGCTAATGGGAATGCAAAATGGGACAGCCACTTTGGAAGACAGTTTGGTGGTTTCTTACAAAACATATTCTTATTGTACCATCCAGTAATTGTGCTCCTTAGTATTTACTCAAAGGAGTTGAAAACTTATGTCCAAAAACTTGCACATGGATGTTTACAGCAGCTTTGTTCATAATTGCCAAATCTTGGAAGCAACCAAGATGTCCTTCAGTAGGTGAATGAACACATAAACTGTGATATAATGGAATAACTCTAATACAATGGAATATTACTCAGCATTAAGATGAAGTGAGCTGTTAACCGTGAAAAGACACAGAGGAAATTTAAATGCATATTAGTAAGTGAAAGTAGACAGCCTGCCAGTGCAGGGGACATGGGTTCGATCCTTGGTCCAGGAAGATCCCAATGCCGTGGAGCAGCTAAGCCCATGCACCACAACTACTGAGCCTGCACTCTAGAGCCCATGAGCCGCAACTCCTGAGTCCACGTGCTACAGTTACTGAAGCCCGTGTACCTAGAGCCCCTGCTCCACAATAAAGAGAAGCCACCGCAATGAGAAGCCCAGGCACCGCAACAAAGAGTAGCCCCTGCTCACCGCAACTAGAGAAAGCCCGCGCAGAGCAACGAAGACCCAACGTAGCCAAAAATAAATAAATAAATAAATAAAAATAAATAAGAGTACTGTCATCTTTGTTAAAAATAAATGATAAATAAAAAGGGGTAAGGGTGGGCTTCCCTGGTGGCGCAGTGGTTGAGAGTCCGCCTGCTGATGCAGGGGACGCGGGTTCGTGCCCCGGTCCGGGAAAATCCCACATGCCGAGGAGCGGCTGTAGAGGCCCGCGTACCGGGAAAAAAAAAAAAAAAAATAAGGGGTAGGGGGAGAGGGGGGGATGAATAGGTGGAGCACAGAATTTTTTAGAGCAGTGAATCTATTCTGTCTGATGTTATAATAGTGGATATATATCATTATAAATTCATCCAAGCCCACAGAATGTACAACACCAAGAGTGAACCCTAAGGTAAACGGTAGACTTGGGGTGATAATGATGTATCAATGTAGGTCCATCAATTGTAGCAAAGGTACCACCCTGGCAGGGGCAGGTGTTAATAATCGAAAGGAGACTTTGTTGGG
>NW_020175186.1:96565-123998 GCF_003031525.2 Neophocaena asiaeorientalis asiaeorientalis | reverse complement strand
GTGTGGGGGTGTGTGTGTGGGGGTGGGGGTGGGGGCAGGAGGTATATAGGAAATCCTGTACCTTCCTCTCAATTATGCTGTGAACATAAAACTGCTCTAGAAAATAGTCTATTAAAAAACAAGTGTTTAATATCTCACCAGGACTTATATTGAGAATGTGATAAAAACAACAGGGTACTCAGCTCACTAAGGCCGTGAAATAGATACTAGTGTTTTGCGTTCTTGAAATAGGAACACCAGTGAACTTTTCAGATACTTTCATGCTAGGTTTCTGTATCCCGTTCTTGGCACCTCAGCCCTACTCTATGCTAGTCACTGAGCTGCCTGATACCCTTTCAACGTTTCCCCATTCTGTCAGCACACCTAAGCTCCCTGCCCCAACAGAACTTTTTCCTGGGGACTTTCCCCCATCACCACACATACCCAGTAATCCATTGGCAGATCACAGAAGAATGAAATATACTTGTGGTGATAACCAAAAGGGGTACTGGATAGGTAAATGAGAGAGAAACCCACAAAACTAGTTTCAGAGTTTGGAACATGAAACCTCAGGAGAGTACGAGTTGGCTTAACTTACACTAAATAGCAATACGCTCTCTCCGTATTCAGGTAGAAAACACAGAAGATTGTTTTGTTCCAGTTGGGAGAAGTTGAGTTCTTGAGGACTGGGCTGGCCCTGCAAATCCTTCTGAAAAACCCAGAGGAAATCATAGCGAACCATTTTATCCTCAGATAAATTGAAGGAGAGTTAATTGGGCAAAGGATAGCCTAGCAGCAGTTTGCTAGGGAGGACATGAGATGACATTCTTCACCTGGAGGAGGGTGATCAGATACCCCGGTCCAATGTGGGAATATTGAGAACTCATGCTGCAGTTATCCAGTGCTCAGAAGCGTCAGGTGGGAACTAAAGGGGAGGGTTATTCTAGCAGTTCTGGATTACCCTGTCCTGTAGCAACTGCAGAGAGTGGGGGGAATTTGGAGGGGGGCCTGGTGTGTCCTCGGGGTAGCAGTTTTCCAACTATTGGTTTATGGTTTTCCTTGATAGACTTTAGGACTTCCCTACCCTTCCTGTAGATGAGAAAGCAGACCCCTCTGGAACAGACCCCAATACTGGAAATAAATGTACATTAATAGGAAGTTGGCCAAATAAAGTATGGTGCTCCTAAATAAACTATTAAAAAGGAAAAGGTAGATGCTTATTTAAGGACATGAAAAACTGTTATTAATTGAAAAACATTTACAGAAAATTAATTGTTTTAAAATTTTTTATATTAAAAATTAATTTTATAGAGGTCTAAAAATATGTGAAAGTATATACAGCAAAGTATTAATAATGGTGGCCCATCCAGGATGAAATTATGGGAAGGTGTTCATTCTCTTTCTCTGTGTCTCTCTCTCTGAGATAATTGAGATAATGGAATAGATATAGATATATAGACATAGACATAGATATGGATATAGATATAGATATAGATATGTCTCTGCCCCAATTCCTGGCACAGAGCCCCTAAAACCCTTGTAATTTCCTAAGTGATAAGATCACTAGGGGCACCTTTTGTTCTAACGAGAGGACTCTGGTGGGCTCCTGGATGACTCTGGGATGGGGTCTGGTCACCAGAAAAGCCAAGCCATCATTAGAAGCTTGGAATTTTCAGCCCCCCCCAGCCTTCTCCAGAGAGGGGAGAGGGGCTGAAAATGAGGTTCATAATTGATCATGCCTACTTGACAGAGCCTCCATAAACTCCCAAAGTAGGGGGTTCAGAGATCTTCCAGGGGGACAAACACACCCACACTGGGAGGGTGATGCACCCCAACTCCACTGGGACCAAAGCTCCTGTGCCCAGGACACTCGAAGTTCTCACCCTATATTTCTCTTCATCTGGGTGTTCATCTGTATCCTTTATCATATCCTTTAATAAACTGGTAAGTGTGTTTCCATGAGTTCTGTGAGCCACTTTAGCAACTTAATTGAACTTGAGGGGTCCTGGGAACCTCTGATTTGTATCCAAGTTGGACGGAAGTTATAGGTAACTTGGGGACCTACTACTTGGGACTGGCATCTGAAGGGGGGTTGGGGGCAGTCTTGCAGAACTGAGCCCTTAACCTGTGGGATCTGACACTTATCTCCAGGTAGATAGTGTTAGAATTAAGTTTAATTGTAAGACACCCAGCTGGTGTCACAGAGAATTGCTTGTTGTGGGGAAACTACCCCCTCTCCTCCATTTGGTGACCAGAAGTGTCAGAAGTGACGTGTTGTGTGTAATAGTGTCAGCGAACGAAACTTGGGTCTGCTTGCCCCGTGCAGTAAAGCCAATCTACTGACGCCCGGTTGTGGTGAAGGGGAGTGCAGCGTTTACTGCAGGGCGCCAAGCAAGGAGTCCAGGTGGCTAGTGCTCAAAAACCCTGAACTCCTCGAAGGCTTTTGGGAAAAGGTTTTTAAAGACAGTGTGAGGGAGGGGGTGTTGTGGGATGTGTGGTCAGCTAGTGGACACTCTTCTGACTGGTTGGGGATGAGATAATTGGGAGTCAACAACATCAACCTTCTGGTCCCAACTGGTCTGGGGTCTACGTGCTTGTGGGCAGTATAAGGTTAACTTCTTCCACCTGGTGGGGGTTTTAGTATCTGCAAAACCGTTCAAAGAATTTGGCTCAGAATATTACCTATAGCCCTTGAGGAGGAGCTAAAAGTCCTCAACTTTGTTTAATGGCTAAACTGTTATTGTTTTGTCATGCTTGACTGTTCCCCTTTCTTTCTGCATTTTCTCACATTGCTGATTAAATTCACTCTTTGGAACTCGAGGAAGGCCTAGGGGGCTAAAGGTTTTCTACAGACAAAAGACAGGCAGAGGATGCTGGGGGTGGCAGGGGTGCGGGGTGTCTGTTCTGGGAAGGCCCCACAGGGTCCTGCTCGGTTACAAAGGTAAGGAGAAACACAGAAGGGGGAACTGGCGTTCCCCCTCTACAGGAGGAAGAAAGGCTAGGACTGGGTTTTTTCTCTTTTTGATGTGGACCATCCTCCGAGTCTCTACTGAATTTGCCACAATGCTGCCTCTGCTCTATGTCTTGTTTCTTTGGCCACGAGGCATTTGGGATCTCAGCTCCCTGACCAGGGATCGAACCTGCAGCCCCTGCTTTGGAAGGCCAAGTCCCAACCACTGGACCGCCAGGGAAGTCCCTGGGTTTTTTCTTAATTCACTCCTTTTTTCAGACAGTGATCATGTACTATCAGAAAAACCAATAAAGTTATTTTTATTAGAAAAGAAAAAATATGTGCAAAGTACACAGAAGAGCCTTACTGTGGTTATTTCCTTTTCATCAGCCTTCCTTCATGCCCATCTTCCTGATGTCACATGGGTCCTCAACTCTGCTGGCACATAAGTAGAACTACCTGAGAAGCTTTTTGAAATGCTAGTGCCTGAGTCCCAGCGCAGAACAATCGCCCCTGGATCTCTGGATGGAGGTAGGGCTGGGCCTGTAGAGTCTTTTTAAAGCTCCCAGATGATTGATTCTAAGGTGTAGCAGGGATTGCAAACCTCTGATTGTAACTTCAAGGGAATTAATCATGAACAGGTCAAAATGGCACACTATATCACTAATTACATTCGGCCTCAATAACTTTCTAACTGATCCTGGTGTGGAGGCTGTTGGTCACAGAAAAGCGAATTAGGAGAAGACATGTGTGCAGGATCACAGGAAATTTTTCAGGGTGAGGTGATATAATAGGGCACAAAGAGCCCTCCCTTTGGAATCAGACTTGGGTTGAATCTTGTCACTTGGCCAGTTTGGCTTGGACAAGTTACAATTGACTTGAGCCTCAGTTTCCCCATCTGTAGAATGGGAATGATAAACCTACCCTGTAGGGTCGTTGTGGGGATCCCAGATAATATGTGTTAAATGCCTGGTACTTGATAGGTGAGTGGCAACTCTGTTAATTAGTGATAGCAAGGACCTTACTTTGAAGAACATATTCTAAAGAATGGGGACAAAGACATGTGCCTAAGATGGCCTGCTTAGTTAGGCCCAGAACTACTCAATCGTCTTTGCAGGAAAGAATCCTAGGACTCAGGTCGCAAGCCCTGGAGCTGGGCAAGAAGGAACACTGCAACCAGGGGCCGGAGGAGGCAGCAGAGAGAGAGGGGCTGCCCGGCCTACCTGTCTCCTGGACGGGCCAAGGCTGTTGCGAACCTGCTGTGATTATAAAGCCTCACCAAGGGGAAGAGGCCCCCTGGCCCTAGGGTAAAAGCACTACAAGGGACAGTGGCTCTGTGCTTGCAGCAGAGGGGAAAGCAGGCCGGGACTCTGCAAATAGAGGAGAGAAAAAGAAGGACCCTTATCCTCCTTTGCCCCTTGCACCTGGGAGGAAGGTGCTTTTTCCACTCAGCCTCTGTCAGACCATTCCTGGAGCTCTTCTACCTCAAATTCCTCCTTCAACCACTGCTGCAACACGAGACTTCCCCTGAAAAGCAGTCTTGGAGCGCTGGAATGCACCCCATGTCAAACACCAAGGAGGTACACTCACATAATAGTGATTCCTTATGGGGCTCAGCACTTTACAGTTTACCCCGAGCATTTTGGGGTCTGTTTAAACTTCACAGAAATCCTTCAAAGTGGGTGGAGCAGGATACCCAATTTACAAAAGAAAAAACTGCAAACTGGCTCAAGGATGAAGAACCAGAGACAGTGACTGAACTAGGACCCAAATCCCGATAGGACCCCAAGGCCTGTGGGCACCTTTTCAATATTATCAGTGGCAACTACCATTTTTGGATCGCATTCTCTGTGCAAGGAAGACCTGTCTAAATTGATTTAATCAATATATGAGCGATTGTTTATAAACTAATGTGTTTATAATTGTGTAAACTGATTTAATCCAATTCCTTCACTCATAGCTCTAAGCAGGAGGAATGATTAGTCCCACTTTAAGGATGTGGAAAGCGAGGCTCGAGAAGTGACATGAGTTGTCCAGGGTCGCAAAACCTGTTGGTAGCAGAGCTGGGGCTTGTTCTCAGGGCTGCTCACTTTCCTTTTAGTTTCCTTCTTCTTTCCATAGCTGATGTTTGCAGCTGCAAAGTGGTGCTCTAGTTGCTTATGTGCCTTAGATGATACTGCCTAACTTCTTGGAACCCATTTACTTCTGTGTAAAAGCATAGGCTTATGAGAGTTACATAAAATGATTTATGCAAAGCACATTGTAGGTATAGATAAATGGTAGTTATTGCAATAACGAGGCAGCTTGTAGCTAGTGGTCAGACGGATTGGGTTCAAATCCCAGCTCTGCCACTTTGTACCTGTATGATTTTAGGCAAGTTATTTGACTTCTCTGTACCTCAGTTTCCTCATCTGTAGAGTGGGGGTAACACATAAGGTCATTGTGAGGAGTAAGTAAAACAACCTTGGTGAAGTTTGCCCGTCATAAATGCTTAATAAATACTAGTGATTATGTTCTCCTTCTACCCTATTCAATAATTCACTTTGCCCCCCAGTTCCTCTTACCATAGTCTGCTTTGCCCCAATAATATTTATCACCTTCTAAGACAATGAATAATGCAATTAGCTACTCCTACTCTCTTTTACTATAATCTATTTTTATTCCCTAACATTACCTATCACCTTCTACAGTGCTAAATTATTTACTTATTTAGCATTTTTACTGCTTATTGTGTGTCTTCCTCCAGGGCAGGGATTTTGTCCTTTTTTTCTTCAGAGGGAACCCCAGCACCTAGAACAGTCCCTGGCACATAGTGGCTGCTCAATAAATATTAGCCCTTAAAATCAGAGTCTAGGGACTTCCCTGGTGGCTCAGTGGTTAAGAATTCGCCCGCCAATGCAGGGGACATGGATTCGAGCCCCGGTCCGGGAAGATCCCACATGCTGTGGAGCAACTAAGCCCGTGAGCTACAACTACTGAGCCCGCTGGCCTAGAGCCCGTGCTCTGCACCAAGAGAAGCCACCCCAGTGAGAAGCCCATGCACTGCAATGAACAGTAGCCCCTGCTCGTAGCAGCTAGAGAAAGCCTGCGTGCAGCAACGAAAACCCAATGCAGCCAAATAAATAAATAAAATTTATTTAAAAAATCAGTCTATCCTGACTACCCTATTGAATACAGTCCTCCCCCTGCTTGCTCTGAACACCTCATTCCTCTTTTTCTTTCCTTCCCCCACCCCCTGCCACAGCATTTTGACCTTTTAGCATTTCATGTAACTTACCTATTCAATGCTGTTATTATTTGTTGCTAGTTTCCTCCCCCACTCCCATCCCCGCCTAGATTGTAAGTCCCATGAAAACATGGACTTAGGTAAGTTTTCTCCACTTACGCATCTCCAGCACCTCGAACATTGTCCCACATATAGCAGGTAATTAATAGACTAGCTCTTGAAGGAATCGTATGTGGCAGAGGGCCAAAAGACCTGGAGGTGGAGTCAGAAGGTCTCTTGGGACTGCCGCTGAATTCCCGTGTGGACTTGCCCGTGTTCCCTTGCTCCTCTGGGCCTGTTTCCCCTCCTGGCGGCTCTGACCGTCTTGGTTTCGCAGCCGCTGGTCCAGCCGGCCGGGAGGCGTCGCGACCCCGGTGACCGCTGGGGGGCAGTAGAGCCCAAGCCCAGCCCCGCCCACTTCCCCGGCGGCTTGCGCTGGGTGGACCCACCAGCCAGCCGGTAAAGAAGCAGAGTCCTGCCGCGTAGGACTCAGTTGTCAGCGCTGCTGGCCCGCTGGCCCTCGGAGCCCGGCCATGTCCTGCTACATCTACCAGCTGCCCGCCTGGGTGTTGGACGACCTGTGCCGCAACATGGACGCGCTGAGCGAGTGGGACTGGATGCAGTTCGGTGAGTGGGCACCCCTGCGACCCCGCTAACCCCCCTCCCCGCCTGTTTACGCGGGTCCTGATTTTAGGTGCTCTCTGTGCTGCCATTCTGGACCCGGGCCTCACTGTGTGCCCTCGGGCAGGCGCTGCCCCCTCTCTGTGGTCATTTGGAACGTGTTAGGTGATCTCGGAGGATTTCTGCTGTTACTCAGTCTGTCGCTAAGTAACGACTGGCTCGACTTCGCTGTTTACAGTAAAGCCGAAAATGATCGCTCTCAGCAGTGACTAGTGCTTACTGTGTGCCCGGCCCTGATGTAAGCACCTGACACCGATTATCTCATTTAATTCCCACGACAGCCTGTAAAGTGCCTATTTCTCTTACCCCATCTTACAGACGACGAAACGGCTTTAAAGGTAGAGTTACTTTCGGGGGCCAGGGTATGGCGTTGCTAAGTGGCGAACTGGGCTCTGAACCCCGGCGGCTGGCCCCGCCAGGACATCGTAACTTCTTGGTGTATATTGTTTGTGCCTGGTGATTGGCTGAGGGCTTGGCATCCTGGGGGAGGCTGCGCGTGTGGTCCTCAGGCGCCTTCCAGGCTCCACCACATCCAGCTGGTGACTTTGGGCAAGTTGCTTAACCTGAGTCTCAGCTTCTTCATCTGTAAACTGGAGGTGGTTATGAGGAATGAAAATTGTATAAAAAGCACTTGACACCTATGTGTCAGAGGTTCTTGTAAGTATTAAGGAAGTCTTAACAATTATTCTCAGGTTCATGTTTTAAGTCAATGTGACTGGTGCCACTTTATTTTTAAAGTAATATCTATATTTTCTTTAAAATTGAGATTATGATATATACCATTCATACAAGGAGAATATAATATTTATGTACAGTGGAAAGAATAATAATAAAAAGAACATGTATGTTTTTATCCATCCAGTTTGAGGAAATAATGTATATTTTACCCTAGTAGTTCTCAACCAGGGGTGATGTTGCCCCCTTAGGGAACATTTGCCAATGTCTGGAGACATTTTTGGTTGTCGTAACTTGGGGGATGTAGTGAGTAGAGGCCAGGGATGCTGCTAAACGTCCTGCAATGCACAGAACTGCCCCCTCCACAAAGAACTATCCAGCCTAAAGTGTCAGTAGTGCTGAGGTTCAGAAATCCTGTTTTAAACCAGTCACAAAAATAATACACTCTTATTGCAAAATACTGCGGGAAATAAAGAGTAGCTCAAACTCCACCACTCAGGGATACCATTTTTTTTTTTAATTTGGAGGGAGTATTTTTTTAAAATTAATTAATGAATTTATTTTTGGCTATGTTGGGTCTTTGTTGCTGCGTGTGGTCTTTCTCTAGTTGCAGTGAGCGGGGGCTACTCTTCGTTGCGGTGCGTGGGCTTCTCATTGCGGAGGCTTCTCGTTGTGGAGCGTGGGCTGTAGGTGCACGGACATCCGTAGTTGTGGGACGTGGGCTCAGTAGTTGTGGTTTGCGGGCTCTAGAGCTCAGGCTCAGTAGTTGTGGTGCACGGGCTTAGTTACTAAGTGGCATGTAGGATCTTCCCGGGCCAGGGCTCCGAACCTGTGTCCCTTGCATTGGTAGGCAGATTCTTAACCACTGTGCCACCAGGGAAGCCCAAGGATACCATTCTTTTTTTTCCCACATCTTTATTGGAGTATAAATGCTTTACAATGTTGTGTTAGTTTCTGCTGTACAAGAAAGTGAGTCAGCTATATGTGTATATATATCCCCATAAGGGATACCATTCTTACCATTTGGTTGCCAATAGTAATAATAACAACAGCAGCCGCTAACATGTATTGGCTTCTGACTATTTGCCAGCAGGGTGCTGGGTGTCTTATGCCTTCTAGTCTTTTTTACTAACCATACTTATTTATGTATATACGTTTTCCAAAAATCGTATCATTTTGTACACTCTACTAGCCTGCTTTTTTCATTTAAACTATATCACAATTATTTTTTCTTGCTAAGCAATATTCTTTAGCAACATGGATTTAGGCTTTTACTTTCAGTGTGTATTTTTATTAACTTTTTTGTGGAAAAAAATAACAGATGTACTAGGTTAAATGGTGTAAATCACGCCCCTGGGACAGAGGGGAAAGTAAATATCTTTCCCCTCCCTGCCCCTCAGCCTCCCCACAGAGGCTGTCCCTGGTAACAAGTCAGGGCACCTCTGAGAATGTCTGTCACCATCTGATTTTCTAGACTGCACTGTGTCTCTTTGCTCAGATGATCTGTGATTTAACTACTTCGACTGTTTCCTGAGCAGTGGGCAAACACTTTGTGGAAGAGACTCTCTCTAGTGTTTTCCATGTTGGCCTCAATTGTGAAGGCCACAGCAACTTCTGTTTCTAGGATATTGTTGCTATTTTAGCAGGCACACCTATGGCTTTCTTTTTATTTTACTAAAGTTTTAAAAATTAAAGTATAGTTGATTTACAATGTTGTATCAATTTCTGCTGTACAGCAAAATGATTCAGTTATATATATATATATATATACACACACACATTCTTTTTAAAAATTCTTTTCCATTATGGTTTATCACAGGAACTATTGAATATAGTTCCCTGTGCTATACAGTAGGACCTTGTTGTTTATCCATTCTGTCACTATAGATATTAGTTCGAATCTGCTAATCCCAAACTCCCAATCCATCCCTCCCCCACACCCCCTCCCCCTTGGCAAGCACTAGTCTGTTCTCTGTGTATGACTTTTTTTAAAAAACAGCTTGATTAAGGTATAATTCACCTACCACGCAATTCACCCATTTAAAGTGTACAATTCAGTGGCATCTAGGATATGCAGAGTTGTGCATCCGTCGCCAAATCAATCTTAGAACATTTTCATTACCCCAGAAAGAAGCCCTGTACCCCTCAGCAGTCTCCCTCAGCACTCTCACACACATCTCCCATTTACCCCCAGCTTTAGGCATTGCCTATTCTGGACATTTCATATAAATGGAATAAATCATACAATATGTAGTCCTTTGTGACTGACTTATTTAGCATGTTTCCAAGGTTAATCCATGTCATAGCAAGTATCAGTGCTTAATTTCTTTTTTTTTTAAGCTTTATTTATTATTTATTTTATTTCTTGGCTGTGTCGGGTCTCAGTTGTGGCACGTGGGATCTTTCGTTGCGGCACGTGGGCTTCTCTCTAGCTGTGGTGTGCGGGGTTTTCTCTTCTCTAGTTGTGGCGCGCAGGCTCCAGGGCGCGTGGGCTGTGTAGTTTTGCGGCAAGCAGGCTCTCTAGTTGAGGCACGTGGGCTCAGTAGTTGTGGTGCACTGGCTTAGTTGCCCCAAGGCAGGTGGGAATCTTAATTCCCTGACCAGGGATCGAACCTGTGTCCCCTGCATTGCAAGGTGGATTCTTTCCCACTGGACCACCAGGAAAGTCCCAATTTCTTTTTATTTATTCCTGAATAACATTCCATCGTATGGACGTACTGCATTTTATTTATTCTTCTGTCATTTGATGGGCATTTGGGTTCTTTCCACTTTTTGGGTATTATGAATAATGCTCCTGTGTACATTTGTGTACGTCTTTGTGTGCCTTTACATTTTCATTTCCCTTGCGTAGATGCCTAGGAGGGGAATTACTGAGTCATAGGGTAACTCTGCGTTTAACATTTTGAGGAAGTGTCAGACTGTTTTTGGAAGTGCGAGTACCATTTTACATTCCCACCAGCAATGTGTGAGGGTCCGAATTTCTCCACGTCCCCTCCCCCCAACACTTGTTATTGTCTGTCTTTCTGAGTTTGTAGCCGTCTGAGCAGGTGAGAAGTGGTTTCTCGCTGTGTTTATTTATTTATTTATTTTGGTTGCGTCGGATCTTAGATGCAGGCACACAGGTTCTTTGTTGAGGCACGCGGGATCTTTTTATTGTGGCGTGCGGGCTCTTTGCTGTGGCACTCGGGCTTCTCTCTAGTTGTGGTGTGCAGGTTTTCTCTCTCCAGTCGTGGCGCACAGGCTGCAGGGCGTGTGGGCTCAGTAGTTGTGTCACGCGGGCTTAGCTGCCGCGCGGCATGTGGGATCTTAGTTCCCCAACCAGGGATCAAACCTGTGTCCCCTGCATTGGAAGGCAGATTCTTTACCACTGGACCACCAGGGAAGTGCCTCTTGCTCTGGTTTTGATTAGCATTTATGTAATGACCAATGATGTTGGCCGTCTTTTCATGTGCATTTGTACATCCTCTGAGGAGAATACCTCTGACTCCTTAGGGCTTGGAGACACCAGAATTGCTCAAAGTCCTCAGGAGCTGCCCATTGTGATTTAGGTTATAATCCAAATCCCTCACCAGGCCTGCCGGGTCTGGCACAGTCTGAGCGCCATTGACTTTTGACCTCCTCTCTTCCAACACCCTCTCATGCCTACCCTGCTCCAGCCACACTGGCCTCCTTGGTCCAGACTCAGGGCCTTTGTACTTGCTGTTTCCTCTGTCTGGGACATTCTTCGTCCTGTCCTCCACGTGGCTAGCTTTCTAGTCTCTGTTAGTTTCCTCTTGCTGCTGTAACAAATTACCAGAAATTTAATAGTTTAAAAACAGCCATTATTGTGTTACAGTTCTGGAGGTCAGAAGTCCTAAAATCAAGGTGTTGGCAGGGCAGCTGTCCTTCTGGAGGCTCTAGGGGAGAATCCATTTCCCTGCCTTCACTGGCTTCTAGAGGCTGCCTGCATCCCTTGGCCTGTGGCCCCTTCTCCACTTTCAAAGACAACGGGGTAGCATCTTCAAATCTCTTCCTCTGACCTCTGCTTCTGTCATGATCTTCTCTGAATCGGACACTCCTGACTTCCTCTGATAAGGACCCATGGGCTCAGTCAGATAATCCAGGGTAATCTCATCTCAAAATCCTTAACTTAATGCCATCTGCAAAGTCCTTTTTGTCACGTAAGGTACCATATTCACAGGTTTCGGGGTTTAGGACACTGATGTCTTTGGGGGGCTATAGTCTTTCATTTCTCAGTTCATATGTCACCTTGTTTGAGAGGCTGACCCTGTCCCCCTTTCCTCTTTTTCTTATCAACATGTTTTATTTTCTTCATTCCTCTTAACATGCTTTGACCTTGTTCCTTATTGGTTTATGTCTGTCTCTCCCTGTAGAATGTCGGTGCCATGAGGGCAGGGACATCACGCATCTAGTTTGCTTCTGTATTCCCAGTGTCTGAGGCAGTGCCCGGCCAGTGGGCAGACACTCAGTGCCACTGGAATGAATGATGGGCTGAAGGATGTGGGAACGGTGGGGACACGGGATGGCTTGGAGCCCATGCTTGGCCAGGTCTCTGTGCTGGGTCAGAGGTCACTGGGCTGGGAGCCAGCCGTGACCCCCAGGTAGCAGTTCCTTGGCAAGTCACAGCATTCCATGGTTTTCTGTTCAGCACAGTAAGCGACTGTGATTGTCCTTCCAGTCCTAAAGAGTCTCGGTTTCTGCGAGTCTTTTTTTTTTTTTAGGTTGAAAAATCCTACTGCATTTTCCACAATTTTTTCTTTTTTTTAAAATGACATTCTAGTCTTTGACTATTACATTTACAATGTTGTATCAATTTCTGCTGTACAGCAAAATGATTCAGTTATATATATATATATATATATACACACACACATTCTTTTTAAAAATTCTTTTCCATTATGGTTTATCACAGGAACTATTGAATATAGTTCCCTGTGCTATACAGTAGGACCTTGTTGTTTATCCATTCTGTCACTATAGATATTAGTTCGAATCTGCTAATCCCAAACTCCCAATCCATCCCTCCCCCACACCCCCTCCCCCTTGGCAAGCACTAGTCTGTTCTCTGTGTATGACTTTTTTTAAAAAACAGCTTGATTAAGGTATAATTCACCTACCACGCAATTCACCCATTTAAAGTGTACAATTCAGTGGCATCTAGGATATGCAGAGTTGTGCATCCGTCGCCAAATCAATCTTAGAACATTTTCATTACCCCAGAAAGAAGCCCTGTACCCCTCAGCAGTCTCCCTCAGCACTCTCACACACATCTCCCATTTACCCCCAGCTTTAGGCATTGCCTATTCTGGACATTTCATATAAATGGAATAAATCATACAATATGTAGTCCTTTGTGACTGACTTATTTAGCATGTTTCCAAGGTTAATCCATGTCATAGCAAGTATCAGTGCTTAATTTCTTTTTTTTTTAAGCTTTATTTATTATTTATTTTATTTCTTGGCTGTGTCGGGTCTCAGTTGTGGCACGTGGGATCTTTCGTTGCGGCACGTGGGCTTCTCTCTAGCTGTGGTGTGCGGGGTTTTCTCTTCTCTAGTTGTGGCGCGCAGGCTCCAGGGCGCGTGGGCTGTGTAGTTTTGCGGCAAGCAGGCTCTCTAGTTGAGGCACGTGGGCTCAGTAGTTGTGGTGCACTGGCTTAGTTGCCCCAAGGCAGGTGGGAATCTTAATTCCCTGACCAGGGATCGAACCTGCGTCCCCTGCATTGCAAGGTGGATTCTTTCCCACTGGACCACCAGGAAAGTCCCAATTTCTTTTTATTTATTCCTGAATAACATTCCATCGTATGGACGTACTGCATTTTATTTATTCTTCTGTCATTTGATGGGCATTTGGGTTCTTTCCACTTTTTGGGTATTATGAATAATGCTCCTGTGTACATTTGTGTACGTCTTTGTGTGCCTTTACATTTTCATTTCCCTTGCGTAGATGCCTAGGAGGGGAATTACTGAGTCATAGGGTAACTCTGCGTTTAACATTTTGAGGAAGTGTCAGACTGTTTTTGGAAGTGCGAGTACCATTTTACATTCCCACCAGCAATGTGTGAGGGTCCGAATTTCTCCACGTCCCCTCCCCCCAACACTTGTTATTGTCTGTCTTTCTGAGTTTGTAGCCGTCTGAGCAGGTGAGAAGTGGTTTCTCGCTGTGTTTATTTATTTATTTATTTTGGTTGCGTCGGATCTTAGATGCAGGCACACAGGTTCTTTGTTGAGGCACGCGGGATCTTTTTATTGTGGCGTGCGGGCTCTTTGCTGTGGCACTCGGGCTTCTCTCTAGTTGTGGTGTGCAGGTTTTCTCTCTCCAGTCGTGGCGCACAGGCTGCAGGGCGTGTGGGCTCAGTAGTTGTGTCACGCGGGCTTAGCTGCCGCGCGGCATGTGGGATCTTAGTTCCCCAACCAGGGATCAAACCTGTGTCCCCTGCATTGGAAGGCAGATTCTTTACCACTGGACCACCAGGGAAGTGCCTCTTGCTCTGGTTTTGATTAGCATTTATGTAATGACCAATGATGTTGGCCGTCTTTTCATGTGCATTTGTACATCCTCTGAGGAGAATACCTCTGACTCCTTAGGGCTTGGAGACACCAGAATTGCTCAAAGTCCTCAGGAGCTGCCCATTGTGATTTAGGTTATAATCCAAATCCCTCACCAGGCCTGCCGGGTCTGGCACAGTCTGAGCGCCATTGACTTTTGACCTCCTCTCTTCCAACACCCTCTCATGCCTACCCTGCTCCAGCCACACTGGCCTCCTTGGTCCAGACTCAGGGCCTTTGTACTTGCTGTTTCCTCTGTCTGGGACATTCTTCGTCCTGTCCTCCACGTGGCTAGCTTTCTAGTCTCTGTTAGTTTCCTCTTGCTGCTGTAACAAATTACCAGAAATTTAATAGTTTAAAAACAGCCATTATTGTGTTACAGTTCTGGAGGTCAGAAGTCCTAAAATCAAGGTGTTGGCAGGGCAGCTGTCCTTCTGGAGGCTCTAGGGGAGAATCCATTTCCCTGCCTTCACTGGCTTCTAGAGGCTGCCTGCATCCCTTGGCCTGTGGCCCCTTCTCCACTTTCAAAGACAACGGGGTAGCATCTTCAAATCTCTTCCTCTGACCTCTGCTTCTGTCATGATCTTCTCTGAATCGGACACTCCTGACTTCCTCTGATAAGGACCCATGGGCTCAGTCAGATAATCCAGGGTAATCTCATCTCAAAATCCTTAACTTAATGCCATCTGCAAAGTCCCTTTTGTCACGTAAGGTACCATATTCACAGGTTTCGGGGTTTAGGACACTGATGTCTTTGGGGGGCTATAGTCTTTCATTTCTCAGTTCATATGTCACCTTGTTTGAGAGGCTGACCCTGTCCCCCTTTCCTCTTTTTCTTATCAACATGTTTTATTTTCTTCATTCCTCTTAACATGCTTTGACCTTGTTCCTTATTGGTTTATGTCTGTCTCTCCCTGTAGAATGTCGGTGCCATGAGGGCAGGGACATCACGCATCTAGTTTGCTTCTGTATTCCCAGTGTCTGAGGCAGTGCCCGGCCAGTGGGCAGACACTCAGTGCCACTGGAATGAATGATGGGCTGAAGGATGTGGGAACGGTGGGGACACGGGATGGCTTGGAGCCCATGCTTGGCCAGGTCTCTGTGCTGGGTCAGAGGTCACTGGGCTGGGAGCTAGCCGTGACCCCCAGGTAGCAGCTCCTTGGCAAGTCACAGCATTCCATGGTTTTCTGTTCAGCACAGTAAGCGACTGTGATTGTCCTTCCAGTCCTAAAGAGTCTCGGTTTCTGCGAGTCTTTTTTTTTTTTTAGGTTGAAAAATCCTACTGCATATTCCACAATTTATTCTTTTTTTTAAAATGACATTCTAGTCTTTGACTATTACAGATAATGTGGATCATTTTAGAAGAGATCATCCCTTGGGGCTGATTGTGATACCGGGGAGCGGAGGTGGAAAGATCCATAAAGTGATTCAGAAAAGCACACAGCCACAAATACGCACGCTCTTTGGATTTGACAATTTTGGCAGATAATGTGGCTCCCTCCTGCTCATTTCCCTGTGATTGTGGCTGTGTTCATTTTTGCCCTTGGGGGAAACCAGGCTTCTCACAGCTTCACTCACCCCAGGTGTATTCCCAGGGATCCTGGGGCAGGGCTTCCTCTGTTGGACGGCTCTCCATCTTGCTGTCTCATGCACGTGCCAGCCTTTGTGCACAGGCCTGCTTTGTCCCTGCCCAGCTATGTGCTTCAGGCGAGTGACTGCCTCTCTCTGAGCCTTTAGTCTCCTCATCTGTAAAATGGGGATGAGTTGCTGAGAGGCTTAAGGGACAAGACGCTTTCCCCTTCCCTCAACCAGGAAAGAGTCTTGTTAGTCCGGACAAAGGGCGTCTCACCCGAGGGCGAGGGCGGATCACTTCAGGAAGCTGTGCCGTCTCTGCTCCAGAGGGCTTTGAAGATGGGCAAGGTTGTCTACTGTGTCCTGCAAGATTCAGGAAGTCAGACTAGGAGGGATGATCACCACGTAGTGTTAACCATTGGGGATAAAAGCAGCTTTTCATAGAGCGTAGATGGCTTAACAATTGCAGTGAACATTTATATCACATACATATTATTCTATACATGTAACTAATCTAATCCTCACAGCAACCTCTGAGGCAGGTGCTGTTGTTTTCCTCATTTGCAAATGAGGAAACTGAGGCACAGCGAGAAGTGAAGGGCCTTCCCCAAGCACGTGGGAAGTAAGTAGCAGAGAGAAGATTTGAACCCAGGCCTCAGAATCCAGAGTCTGGGCCCTGAACCCACCACTGTACCATCCTGCTGGCATAAGCATGTATTTTTATATCTAATAGAAAAGCCTGGAAGATTAGAAGCAAGAGTATAAACAGTGCTTTTCTTGGGGTCTTCCAAGTGGGATGATCACGGGGGCTTTGATTTTCTCCCATTTTCCAAATGTTCTGTAACGACCAGGTATTACTGGTGTGTGTTGGGCAAAGAGCCATGGACTCAGCAGGGCGCTCGGCAGTGACTCATCCCCCTGAGATCTCTATCTTGTCTTGACCCTGTTTTAAGGGTCATGTTAAATGCTGACAGGTCAACACCATAAGAGATGCCACTTTCATGGAGCTACAACGTCCACATTGCAAGGCACCTCTGGGTTTAATTCCTCTTCCTCCTGCATTGCCTGTGAGGAAAGTACAGCCCACAGACGTGAGGGCTGGGCTTGGCTTCTGCTGCCGCAGTGGAGCCCCAGGGGCGGCCCTGGGCTTCTGTTCTTCCCATGACATCGCGCTGCCTCGGAGCGTGGGAGGTGAGCCCACGAACAGAGCTCGTGTGCAGGGAGGGCTGGGGGGAAGGTGTTCCTTCCTCTTCCCTCTACTCTTTTCTCTCTGCTGCTGGAGGCAGCCCCTGACCCTGCTGACATCACTTCCTATGGACCAGGAATCTGGCCTGGGGTTTCCAGTGACTAAAGTTACAACTCAAGAACTTCCCATCCCTAACAGGGCACTTCTCCCAGAGGCTTTCTCTCTGTGGGAGGCTGTCACAACCTTCCCCATTCCTCCAGAGGGACAGGGACTGTACAATATGATCGCGTCCCTCCCTGGCTCTGAGGTCTTCCATGGTGTCCTGGTGTCCGTGGCTCTTAGGATCAGGTTCAAACTGTAGCCTGGCCTTCGAGCCCCTTCATTACATAGGCGTGGTCTCTTGTCTTCCTCTTCCCCACTCAGTTCACTTATGTTTGTATTTTTCAAACAGAAAAGCTCCGTGGGCTTCTGGTTGACTCACCCCTGTATCTCTAGAGCTTCTCAGAGGCCTGGAGCTCAATAATATTTTGTTGAATGAATGTATGACTTGATGTTCACGTAGATACCTGCTCCACGATTTCTGAAATCCTGGAACTGAAGTCCGATTATTTCAGTCCTAGTTTAGGGGAATAAAAAATGCCTCCCTCACTTCAGGAAACTCAGCAGAATACTATGTGACAGTTCAAAAATTCCATGTATGAAGAGCTTGTACCAACTTGGAAAATGCTTATGGTATAATGTTAGTAAATAAGGCCTGGATGCACAGTCTTACATACAGCCTGGCACTAACTGGATCCAGAAGCACCCCTGTGCGTGTGGTGGGGAGACTTTCGGAAGGGAAAGTACCCTCGTGGGATGCTGTGTAATTTATTCGCTTCTTTCCCCTGCGTTTTTCCAAGTTTTCTTTAATGAGCAACCATTTAATAATAGAAAATGAAAAGAAGGGATGCGTTAGTTTTAGTATCGTGGACAGTAGCCCCCTGCAAATTGCACAGTGCTTCAGACTTGGCCAAGTGCTTTTAGATCCGTAGCTCTCTTGCTCCTAATAGCAGTTCTGTGAGGATGGTGGGCTGTGGATTCATTCATTCACTCATTCATTCATTCATTGAGTTCCCCCTGCCAGGGCTGGGACTTAGAGATGAGGAGAATGAGATGCCCAAGGCAAAATTTTTTTTTTTTTTTTTGCGGTACGCTGGCCTCTCACTGTTGTGGCCTCTCCCGTCGCGGAGCACAGGCTCTGGACGCGCAGGCTCAGCGGCCATGGCTCACGGGCCCAGCGGGATCTTCCCGGACCGGGGCACGAACCTGCGTCCCCTGCATCGGCAGGCGGACTCTCAACCACTGCGCCACCAGGGAAGCCCCCCAAGGCAAAATTATAGGAGGCCCTACTCTCTGGCTGCTGCTGCAGGTGCAGGGCCAGCCCTGAGAATGAGCACCTCCTTCAGATTTGCGCCTTGGGTGCCTCCCCTGCCTCACTTTGGTCCTGGCCCTGCCCCCACTCTGTGCCAGGCACTCTTCTCTCTTCTGAGGATTTAACAGTGAACGGAACAGAGAAAACTCTCTGCCTACACGGGGCTTCTGTTTGGAGGGCAAGTTCTCTATTACAGTTGAGGAAACCGAGCCTCCCATCCCACTGGGGAAGTGACTTGCACATAGCAAATAAGCAGCTAAACCTCAGGGCCCCTGGCCCTCTCGTCCACTGGTCTTTCTCCTAAGTCTTGTGTGGCAACCGAGTTGACATTTACATTAAAGTGTGAGTGTGCTGGTCCCCGCGGGACTGAATGACTTGGGCTGCCTGTGGACCCCAGCTCCTGGTGGAGTTTCAGGTAGGATGGGGCCAGGCGGCTTTGTGGTGGACAGAGCTGGGCCAGCATGGTGACCCTCTGGTGGAGGGGCTGCCCTTCTGGCTCTAAGTATCCCTTTTTGCTTGCCTTCCAGCCTCCTATGTGATCACAGACCTGACCCAGCTGCGGAAGATCAAGTCTATGGAGCGGGCGCAGGGCGTGAGCATCACGCGCGAGCTGCTGTGGTGGTGGAGCATGCGGCAGGCCACCGTCCAGCAGCTGCTGGACCTCCTGTGCCATCTAGAGCTCTACCGCGCCGCCCAGATCATCCTCAACTGTGAGTCACCAAGGCCCCTAGCAGCCAGTGTGAGCTGTGCCCTCTCACCTTAAAATCTTTCTTGGAGCTTCCCTGGCGGTCCAGTGGTTAAGACTCCACGCTTGCACTGCAGGGGGCGTGGGTTTGATCCCTGGTTGGGGAACTAAGATCCCGCATGCTGCTCGGCATGGCCAAAATGGAAAAATAAATAAAATTAGAAAACCTTTATTTTGCAGGGGGCGTGTTTTTTTGCGGTACGCGGGCCTCTCCCCGCTGTGGCCTCTCCCGTTGCGGAGCACAGGCTCCGGACGCGCAGGCTCAGCGGCCATGGCTCCCGGGCCCAGCCGCCCCGCGGCACGTGGGATCTTCCCGGACCGGGGCACGAACCCGTGTCCCCTGCGTCGTCAGGCGGACTCTCGACCACTGCGCCACCAGGGAAGCCCCAGAAAACCTTTCTTAATCTTAAAAAAAATTTGAATGAAAGAGTTTACCATCCAACTAAGAAATTAGTAACGGTGGTCACCCCTGGGGAGAGGAATCGGGTGGCCAGGGAACCAGGTGTTGGAGAGAGACTTTATTGTCAGTCTTTTTGCACCTTTTTAATTTTTGTTCTCTGTTCCAAAAATAAATAAATAGAAATTTAAAAATAGCTGTAGCATAAAAATTTAAGAAAGTCTACAGTAAAAATTATTTACGTCCTCATCCTGTTTCCCAATTTGGCCTCCCAAGAAGTAACCAGTAGTCACAATTTCTTATCTACCTTCCTAGAGATTTTCTAGGCAAATGTATGTATGTGTCTACAACACTTTTTTATACAGATAGTAAGAGAACACCATGCACTCGGCGGTCCCCTTTATTTTCACCTAGCAGTCGATCTTGCAGATCGTTTCATATTGAGACATTCTTTCAGCAGCCACATTGGATTCCTTTGACAGATGTACCATGATTTATTGATAGGCGTTCAGGTTGCTTCTAGCAGTTGCCTCTTGTGTACAGTGTTGGGATGTGCACCCCGTTTGCACACATGTGAATCTCACGTGGGATGACTTTCCAATATTGGAATGGCTGGGTTGAAGGTTTGTGTATTTTAAGTTTTGATTGATATCAATACCAGTATTACCAAATTGTCCTCCTGCAGGAGAATACAACCATGGTGGGAATGTATTTAGCAGGTAATAAATAATACCTCCCTACCTTGCAGGGTGTCTGTGAAATTGAAGAAATAGAACACGTCAAGGGCCTGGTGTTCAGCCAGTGCTCAGCAGAGGCAGGGGGATGAGGGGTCTGATTATCTCCACCCGGGCCTCCCTCGCCATGTCCCCAAAGAGACCCCTTCAGTGTGGGACAGTGAGCCAGACTTCTCACAGGTACTCACTGAGCCCCTGGCCAGTGCCTGGTGCTGTCCGAGGTCCTGGAATACAGGTGGGCAAAGCGATAGGTCCTCTGCCGTCGTGGAGAGCATAGTCATGAGGAGACAGTCAGTAGACAGGAAAACAAATAAAAATAATGGGATGGAGTGACAAGGTAGGGGAGCCTTCTAGAACACGGTTGTCACGGAAGGCCAGTCTGAGGAGGTGAAGTTGGAGGAATGGAAAGAAGACAGCCACATGAAGAGCTGGAGTAAGAAAGCCCAGGGGAGAGGGGACAAAGGCCCTTGTGCAAAGGCCTGGGGTGTTGCAGGAACTAGCATAGAGCTGGTGTGGGAGGTAGAGAGCAGGGCATTCAGAGCCCCAGAGGCCTATGGAAGACCCTGTGGGCCCTGGAGCTGTCCTGGCTGGGATTCCTGAGCTGGGAATAACCTGGCTGAACCAACAGACCTCAGTTCAGCACCTGCCTGACTGAATCAGGGAGGGCTTCCAGGAGGAGGAGTGGGGGCTTAGAGACCTCCACCCTCAGAGATAAGTCAGGAGACACCAGGGTGGCCTTACAGGTGGAGACCTGCTCAGACCCATGCCACATTGGTTGGTTGGTGCGACCAATGCCTACCCTGTGTAGCTGCTTGCAGACCCCTGTCTGGCTTGTCTGCATCCCCAGAACCTGGCACGTGGTAGAACTGATTATTGAGTAGATGTGCCTTCACATACTTTTCATGTTTTGAGAGAATTAGTGATAAACTTTTTTTTAAAATTTATTTTTAATTTATTTTATTTTTGGCTGCGTTGGGTCTTCGTTGCTGCGCGCAGGCTTTCTCTGGTTGTGGTGAGCGGGGGCTACTCTTCGTTGTGGTGTGTGGGCTTCTCGTTGCAGTGGCTTCTCTTGTTGCGGAGCACAGGTTCTAGGCGCGTGGGTTTCAGTAGTTGTGGTGCAGGGGCTCAGTAGTTGTGGTGCGTGGGCTCTAGAGCGCAGGCTCAGTAGTTGTGGCGCACAGGCTTAGTTGCTACGTGACATGTGGGATCTTCCCAGACCAGGGCTCGAACCCGTGTCCCCTGCATTGGCAGGTGGATTCTTAACCACTGCGCCACCAGGGAAGTCCAGTGATAAATTCTTCATGGGTTCAAAAAGAGGTGAGGAAATTCATGCCCACCCAAGGATGCCAGAGAGAGAGAGACAAAGAGAGAGAGAGAGGGAGAGAGGGAGAGAGGGAGAGAGGTAGGTGTGGAGAGGGGCTGCTGCAGAGGGGGAGTGGGAAAGCCACTGGATCAGGTACAGTCAGAATGGAGGGACCAGGCCTCCTGCTCAGGCCACTTTGGGGAGGGAGATGCCGGTTTTGTCTCTGCAGGGCACTGGGATGCTGCAGGGGTGTCCCGAGGCCTGTGGGCAGAGACGTACTGGGGATTGAGACACAGGCCTCTCACTGGACACACCAGCTTGCCACTGACGTCAGAACCTGGCTGTTGACTAATCTCGAATATATTCTTAACGATTTGAGGTCAGCATACAACATAGTGCCAGATTCAGAGAAACATACTCATTGCAGCGTGACACTCTGTTTGAAGCTGACACTGACTGGGCACTTTTGAGGCACCAGGCGCTGAGCGTGGCTCCTCCCAGCAGCCCCTAGAGGTGGGCGATCTAAGGAGCCCCTTCTCCCCCTGAGGACACGGAGGTCAGGAACGGCTCAGAGCCTCCCCCAAGGGCACAGGTCCGGTCACACCCAGGCGCGTTTGGATCAGAGCCCTCCTTCTTGGCTTTTCTCACAGGAACTTCACGGCACTCGGTGTTCGGGCTTCCAGGAAACAGTGACATGTGTCTGTCATCCTTTCTTCTTAGAACTTTACTCAGTTCCCTGCTTTCCGGTTCCAACCTCCTCTAACCTCTCAGGGCTGTGAGAGTCCACCTGTGTTCCCCAATCCTCTTTTCTCTGCTGCTTAGCCTTGCTGATTAAAATTGCCTGAGGAAGAGAGGTTCAAGCCTGTCTCCGCATCCACTTTTGTTTTGGGAGTTCGGTTGTGTTGTCACTCTTGCCTTCAGTCCTCAGGCAAGACACTTCCCCTTTCTGTATCTTGGGTTTTTTTTTTGTTGTTGTTTTTCATTAGGGAGAAAAAGTGCCATAAATCTTGGTCACTTTTTGGAAGTGAATACAGAGGGCATGTGTGGAGCGTATTACGTTTCTGTTATTCCAGCCGGTCCGTTTTCCCTTCCCCGATTGTAACATTAGTTAAACCTTAGTTTGCATTTACTTGCTGCAGATTGTTTAGGAACTTACTCAGTTGCCCGCAGCAGTTCGAGAACCTGACTTCTGCCCACCACTTCTTAGAGAGCTTTAAGAATAAGTTTGAATAAAACAGAGCTTGAAAACCAGATACCAAAAGTTCCAGAGACAAAGTGTTGTCCTCAGAGACTTACGACTCCAGGTAATATATTTGCATTTAGCAGAGGCCTTCCATAGGTTGTATGTGAACCGAAAGGTGGAGTGTGGGGTTCCCAGGGGGCCACATGTGTGTCCAGTCTCTTGAAATCGTGTCCTCTGGGGCTGCTAGTGCCATTGTATAGAGAGCTAGGTGTGTGGGTCTCTGTTCCTTGGTATCTTCTCAGCCTTAATTGCCAAGACCATTATTGTTCAATTGTCAAACACTAAATGTTATAAGAATTAGAATAAATTAGTGCAGAAGGCTTACCATTCCTTCTTCTGGCACATCTGCTTGCCAGTGTCAACCATTTTACTCTTCTAGCTGTTTCTTGGTGGTTTCGTGTATTGGCATCCCAGGTTCATTGCTGTTACTAAGGGTAGGCTGTAGTGACTTAAATGAGACAGACGTTTATTTCTCTCTCCTGTGACAGTCCAAGCTGCCCAGGGCTCATAGGGCAGCTGCCAAGTGTCAAGGACCAGTTTCTTTCATTTTCATTGCTCTGTTGTCTGGGACAGCTGGCTGCCAGCTCATACCTGAGATGGCTACTCTGTGCCTCCACACGTGCCTTCCAGCCTACAAGAAGGGCACGGTCCCCTGGAAGCTGCAACATAACCTCCCTTCCCAGGCCGTTGGCCAGGACTGGTCACATGATCACGCCTAGTTGCAGGGGAGGCTGGGAAATGTAGTCTGTAGCTGGGAGCCTGTGTGCACAACTAAAGTGTCTGTTACTCTAGCAGAGGGGGGGATACATACTGGAGGGACAGCGCTGTCTTCCTACAGCCCTCTGCTTTGGGCCACCCAAATATCCATATGCACCCTTCCTCCCACAAGCAAGACATGCACACCCTTTCCCCAGGGGAGTGTCTTCTGGCAAGGGGAGTGAGTCCTTTGTTTGGTCCATCTGGCAGCCCCTTGTTCTTCTCAGTTGACCAGTAATCCTCAAAGTGTGTTCCCTGGACTTCTAAGCATCAGCATCCCCTGGGAACTTGTTAGAAATGCAGGTTCTCAGGCCTGACCTCAGCTGCCGATTCAGAAACTCCAGGGGTGGGGTCCTGAGTCTCCCTCCAGGATATTCAGGTGCGGATAAAAGTCTAAGAACCGCTGATCCAGCACCTGGTTCTCTGACTTCTGGCTCTGTCTTGCAGGGTGGGGTAGGCATTGGGGGAGCATGCCTGTGGTCTCAGTGGAAGTGGGAACTGGAGAGGCTGCCCTTATGGGGGGGCTACACGGCTTTCACAGCCCACTTCCTGCTGGGGGAGGGGTTTGGGCACCTGGGAGGAGCTGTGGCGTCAAATAATGGCCGGCTTTTGTCACACCAGGACTGTGGCTTCTTTGGCGGTACAGGTCTCTCAAAATGCTAGAAGCGTCTGGTCTCTTGGCTTCTCATCAGTTCTCTGTGTGATAACCACAGCTGATGATCTAGCCTAGGTAGCTTAATTCTTAACCCTGAAAGGTTTGTTCTTTCACTTGGTGGCCTGTGTGCTCGGCCTGCCCCCCTCTCCTCCTAACTGAAGGTGCACGCCTGGAGCCTCCCTCGAGGCCGCCTGAAACAATAGCTTAGATGGGACGGAAGCACTCTTATCTTGACTCTTGTTTCTGGGCTCTGTGTCTGGCAGAGAGCCCCTCCTGCAGTTCATCAGTGGACTGAGAAAGGTGGAGTGGGGATTAGAATGGTTGGGGCCATGGTATCACCTCCTGCTGGGGCTGACCCTTCAGGGCCCCTGACAGGGGGGTTCTTGGTCAACTTGGATTGTCTACCACAGGCCAAGAGCCTTCCTTTTCATCTCTGCTTGAACATGGTCTGGCTCCAGTGGAGTTCTTCTGCCTCTGTTGGAGGTCCCTAAAAGAGAAGCAACATGTACCAACATTCAGAGCATTTTCAGCTTCTCCCCTTAGAGTTATGGGTGCTCTTAGCACGTGGCCTGCCTTCCGAGGGTCACGGGTGACGGTTTTGCTTTGGTGTAAGAACAGTAATCAGCTTTCCAGTCTGCAATATCTGGGTCCTTGCCACCTGGAGCATTATTATATTGATTTAGCTCCGGTAAGAAAGGCCAAAACAACAACAGGTTAAACTAAAAGAGGGTTTCTTTCCACTAGCAGTGTGTGTGTCGGCAACCCAAAGCTGATAGGGTGGATCCACAGTGTCAGGGATTCAGGCGTTTTTTCTACCTTATTCTGCTGCCCTGCGCATGTGGCTTCCACCTTGTGGTTTGAGATACTCGCTCCGGCTGTTCCTCTCTTTTCCACATTCCGGGCAGCAGGAAGGGGAGGGGATTTTCTTTCCTTCTAAGGGTACAATCTGGAAGATACGCTTTATGACTTCACAAAGTTCTATTAGCTAGAACCTAGTCACATGACCACAATTAGCTGCAAAGGGAGTCTGGCAGTAGCTAAAAAATGTGGTTTTTAGCAGCCATATGTCTAGCTAAAACTTCTAGAATATAGGAAGACAAGGGGAATGGCTATTCTCCACCACATTTGTACCATCTCTAAATAATGTGTTTCTCCTGTTCTTTTCGTATATATCAATTTATATATTATCCGTTAACTTCCTAGACCAGGATTTGGCTGTACATACCTCCTCTCCCCCTTTAGCTCCTCTGTGGGTCTGTAGGTCGTTTTTCTAACTTTTAATGAATATCATTACATATATAATTATTTTTCCATTAGCTCTAGGTAGTGCCTCTTGATGCTTCACTTTGTAAGGTGAAGCATCGTTTACTTGCCCTTTCTTACCCTCCCCTCGCCACTTTCACCTCCCGACTTCTGGCAAAGATCAGTCATAAAGTGGTCTTCCATGGATGTCTTCACATCTCCAGGCTCTTCTGAGCCCACAGGGAAGAGCTGGGTCTTGGATGAAGCCCCAGTCTCTGGGTCAGGACAGGAAGAGGAATGCCGCCCTTGTGTCCTGATTGAAAAAATGTCTTTTTGTGATGGGGAAAGTACTGTGTGCATAGGACGTCCGTAGGGCGAGTCATGGTGCAGAGTAGCATTTCCCCAATCACATGCCCCAGATGTGTGCTCCAGCAAGTTACGCGTGCGACTAGAGGCTTCATGAATCACTAACCTTGGGAGATCTGTATGCTTTATCAGTGCCCCCTAACTTTGGAGAGTCACAATGCACACCCAACGTTTTAAGGCTCTGATAAGTTCTATAGCAAATAAATCTACTTAGGTCAGTGTTTTCCATTTACATTTGGCCACAGAGCCCCCTTTTCATTTGATACTTATTAATATTCCCATGGAACCAGTACACTGTGGGAATCACTGCTCTGGTACAATGGTGGCCATGGTGCAATTGCTGGGCATCCCAGGGGAGCCTCATTATAGAGAGTCTGGGGGACCAGGGGCAGCATTTGCATGGCCAGGTCAGCATTCAGTGTCAGGAGATTCTGACCCTGGAGGCTAGGGCCAGCCATCACCCTGGGGCTTAAAACGTGCGAGTCCTACTCCTGAGGGGGACTTTTCCCGACCACCAGGCTTATTTAGGGAGAGGGCTGTGAGCCAGGCTCCAGGGTCAAGGTGCTGGCATCTGCGGGGTCTCAGGAGCCGGAATCAAGGCAGAGGCCGATGTATCAGAGCTGTGGCTTCCAGCCAGAGGCAGGTCAGCTGTCATCACGGCCACTGCGGCAGGCAGGGGACCTGATTAAACGCCACCGCGGCAGGCAGGGGACCTGAGCCTGCCGATGGCGGGGGTCCGATGGCTCTAACTCTGAGCATGGAGGCTCGAAACCAGGTGTGCCTGATTTGTGAGGTGACACTCTCCCTCGTTCCTCCCCATAGAGAGTTACATACACAAAATCTGGACAAGAGAGTCAGTAGTGAACTGAGACATATTATCAAGTGCCTGCTGTGTGCTAGGTGCCAGGGACGCAGCAGTGGAAATACAGACAAGGGCTCCGACCTCAAGGAGCTTACAGTTTAGTGTGGGAGACGGGCATGAACAGGATGATGTCATAGAGACGTGTACCCAAGCACAGCAGGAGTGCTCAAAGGAGAAGTGTAGGTCAGGTGGGTAGGTAGGTAGGAGGGTGGGAGAGGGGAAGGTTTGATCTCATCTGGGGAAGCTTCCCCAAGGAGCTGAAACTTGAGCCTCCATTCAAAGGACTGGCGGGCCGACCACACAGGCGTGGGAACAGCACATGCAAAGGCCCGGTGGTGGGAAGGAGCAATGCTTGGGTGTGGTCAGGTCTACTGTCATCAGGAGTGTAGGGAAGGTTTTCGAGGGCTTCTACCTGGGAGTACCCCCATTGCTCTGGCCACAGTGGGGAACAGGGGCCTGTGAGGTTCCAGGTGTCAACTGAGTAGGAAAGCAAGAAGCTTCTGGAACCTGAAGGGACTCCAAGGGAGGTGACCAAGGTTTCATCTTCCCATCTGCTGCTACCATCTTCCTGGGAGTTTCTTTCAAGTTTCCCAGTTTTCACGCAGTCTCTTCTTGGTTGTGCAACTTTCACAGTTTCTAACTTTTGGTTTGGCAGCTCAGCCAAAGTCATTTCCTTCCTGGAGCTGGACTTTCACTGCGTGAGGAATTTCTGTCTGCTGCCTAAAGTGAAATGGAAGAGAACACACCCTTTCTCTCCCAAAGAGGCTGAGCTGTTGCAAGGGTCAGACAGGGCTCGTGTGTGTTCTCCTGGAAGTTTTCCCAACATCCGCCCCTTTCCTACCACTAGGGGACAAAAAAGCGTGGG
>NW_020175186.1:71105-96524 GCF_003031525.2 Neophocaena asiaeorientalis asiaeorientalis | reverse complement strand
CCGGCGCCAAAGTCCTGGCCAAGAGTCACTGTTATCTGAATGCTAGTCATAACTTGTATTTAGCACCTAATATGTGCCAGGCAAGCATCTTATCTCACAAATCTTGCTATTCCCATTTTACAGATGAGGAAACTGAGGTGCAGGGATTAAGTAACTTGCCCAAAGCCATACAGCAAGTAAGCAACCGGCTGGAAAGGGATGCAGGTCTGCGTGACCTTAACCCCTTCTGGGGGAGGTCACTAGATGGCATCAAGTCTCTGAAAAATAGGCGTAGACGTTGCCCTGTCTGCTTTTCTTGTAAACGGGGGCGCTTCAGAACATAAGCGATGCGAGGCTCTTCTAACATCCTTGCTATGTGGCTCGGGATGGTCTTCTGACCGCCCTTCTGCGCGTTAGTTATTCCACTGGAAAAGAGCGAGGCTTTAATCGCCGCGGGTTTCTTGGGAGTAAATGTGAGCATGGACAGAGGGGCTTGTGTGTGGTGCCTCTAAACCAGCCCCCAGCTTTTCCGAGAAGACGGGTGGGAGCTGGAGGGAGAGGAGCTGTGGTTTACTGAGCTCCCGCTCTGTGCACTGCGGTCGTAAGCAGCTCCTCTGGGTTACGAGCTCTGGACACATGTCGAGGTTACCCATTAATCAGGATGGGCTACGTTATGTTGCGGTTACAGATAAACCCAGAAATCTCAGCTGTTCAACACAGCAAAGAATCAATTTCTCCAAGCGCAGTGCTGGCTCCTGCCTTCTTGCACTCGGCAGGCCATTGGGAGTGCACGGCTTCCAGGGTCACTGTGGAGGGGAAGAGACAGATGGACGAGGCTCGCCAGCTCTTAATTGCTTTGTCCAGGAAGTGACAGTAGCATTTCCACTTAAAATTCATTGGCCAGAACCAGTCACGTGGCCCCAGCCTAACTGCAAGGGAGGCTGGGGTCTGAGAGGGAGCAAATGACTATTTGGTAAGCCCTGTCTCAGCTACTGGGTACCTCAGTTCAAGGGGGTTTATTTTAAGGTTCTGCCTAACCATGGCCTACGAGATCTCACGTGGACTAAACCCTTGCCCGGTTCTCTCACCTCATCTTGGCTACTTTCCCCCGCATTCATTCAGCTCAGCCACTAGGGTCATCCTTCATTTGAGGAGATGCACCAAAGTGTTTTCTTCCTCAGGATTTTTGCATATGCTATTCCTTCCCCTTAGAATGCTGGCCCCTCCCCAGCTCCCTTGCATTCTTCCCGCGGCTCATCCCTCTCATCTTTTGGGTCTCTGCTTAAATGGCACCTGCCCACAGAAGTCTGCCCTGAGCACCCCGTGTAAGTAAGTGTCAGGTACCCCCCTCCCTTCCTCCAGTTTGTTGTCAGCATAGAACTCCTCCCAGTTTAAAATTAGGTATCTTTTAACTGTCATGTGAGTTTTGATAAGTCAGAGTCCCCAGTCCCTAACACAGTGAATAAATGAATAAGGATGGACGAGTCATTTTAGCAGCCGGTGAGCAGGTCCAGTGGAGGAGCCGTGATAGGGCGATTAGGTCTTAAGACAGGTCATGCCCTCTTATTTGCCTAACTTCCCGTCTTGCTTGAGTTGGGAGTTTTGAGTGGTTTGTGTACGTGGACTCTGGATGCCCAGGAAGGTTGAGCCCAGGGATTGGGAGGGAAAGGAAAAGGAAAAGAGAGGATCCAGAAAGCTCTTTTTGTCTTGATATGGCCAGCTGGCACCTAGGTTCTTTAGTTAGGGATGAATCACTTTCATTTGCTCTAGAAGGGATCTGTTTCAGCCACATGAGTCAGAATAAATACAAAGAATAAAAACAAATTTATAAATATTACCTCACTGTTTACTTTGAGGGCTGAGAAGAGTGGGGGCAATTCCAGAATGTGCTCACTGGGGAAAGACCTTGCCGGCAGCTGGCGTCCCCTCTGCTCAAGCATGTGGCTTCCGGATTTGCCACTGTGTTAAATGTTCCCAGGCTGCCAGCCGGCGGGGAGAACCCAGGCCCCTCTGCCAAGGGCCCAGCACACATAAGCCTTTTGAACAAAGGAAGCGGGGCCTCAATAAACAACATGTAAATAAGAGAACTATTTCAGGTTTCACTTTACTGAAGTATAACCTAGAGAGAGCAACTGGGCTTTCTCCCCAGAGGTATCATCTGAATTCAGTAGGCCACACCTATGGGAAAGCACTTAGGACAAAAAAAAAGCCTGACCTAGACTCAGGGGTGATGATCCTAATGGTAGTAAATTGCGATGGTAGCTTATAACTGTTGAGCACTTACTTACTTCATCATCTCGGGGGGTGTAGGGTACAGTTCCTCATCCCACTTGTCGGATGAGATTGGGAGCGTTTCCCTTGCCCGTGAGCCTGGCTGTGGTGTGCATGGCGGGCTGGAAGCCCCGAGTTCATCTTTGGGCTCTTGTGCTCATTAGAGAGAGTGGGACATCCTGAAAATACAAAGCAGAGAGAAAAAGGAATCAGGCCCATCGTCCCCTGGGAACTGTGGAGAGAGCACAGAGAAATGCTTTTGCCCCCTTTCTCTGCCCCCTGGTGCCAGAAACTCAACCCTCATCACTCCGGGTTAAGCCAGTCATCCTGGGCTTGGCCTTGGCCCAGTTGCTTTTTGTATCTGGTCCCACTGAGTCCTGGGACTGTTCTGGACAGAGGGGTTATAATTATTCTGACTCCACAGAAGATGCAAATGAAGCCCAGAGGGTTAAGCAATCTGTCCTTGCGCGTACAGCTAGGATTAGAAAGCCTGGCTCTGGAAACTTCCCCACACTTGCTCTCGCTTCTACTCTATGATCACAATTCCTATTTTTGGATCTCATGATCCTGCAGAATTAACTTTATGCATGGAATCTTTGTGAGATTCCAGCGGAAGAAAGAGTGCTGTCCTGGAAACATGAGGCTGTTCCCGCACATCAGTCATAGGAATAAATGACGTAACGGGCTTGCTTTTTGGTCCTGGCCTTGGCAGACAGGAAACTCACAGGAAACTTGTGAGATTTAAAGCTCGTCATGACCCTTTTTCATGAACATTTTGTCCTCCTTTGCTCCATCCTGCCCTCGATGTTCTATTTTTATTTCAACGGCACTCTGGTTTATGTACCGGCCCAAAGGAGTGGGTGTTGTATCTGCTCTGCTATCAGGGGTAAGCTTCCAGGCATTAAGGGCAGAAAAGCCACAGTTTCTCCTTCTTCTGGGTTTGCTGGTGGGAAAAGAGGCAAGCAAAGGCCTGCCCTGCGCCTTCCAACTAAGATCGGGCACTGGCAACCTAAGAGTCAAAATGAAGATGTGTCCTGTTTATGCCTCTTATTTATTGTCTGCACCTGAACACCCACAGAGGGCTGAAACAGGGGTTTCACAGGAAACTGAAGCTTGTCATCTGATTGTCACTGCAGGCCTGACGTTGGCCCCTGTGGCTGGGTGGGGCCCTCGTGTGTGACTAGGTGGGAGGGGGCGCTGCAGCAGAAATGCGCTGACAAGCTCTGTCTCAGGCTGGCACCCGCCGGTGCTAGTGCCCATGCCTCAGGGGTGTTCCCTCCTCGGGCGGGCATGTGCCCCAGTCCCACATGTTTGCATGGACCACGGTGCCAGCTGTAGGCCCCTGCCTGTCACTGCAGACTCACCTTAGGTTGAGAACATAATGAAGCCTTTTCTATCTATCCCCTGTTGGTGGAGACCAGGGAGGTCAGCCACAAATGGGTGGGTGGCTTTGGTATTCCTGCCACATAGGTCTTGATGGAGCGGCAAAGGTCTGTGCAGAAAGGGAAAGAAATAAGGAATAGGACACTGAAGTTAGGTCAGGCCGGGACCGTCACCTTCACTTCCGTTTGTCTGATGACGAAACAGGCTCAGCCGGGCCTTGGATGGGGGGAAGTGCCGCTTATTCTGGGGACGCAGGCAGTTGGGGTGCAGGTGGCACCTTTAGAAGCTGATGCAGCCAGGAACACCTCCTACTGTGGTGGGCTGTCTGGGGTCCCCTTCACCAGCAGGCCCGGCCTGCCTGACGCGAGGGGAGCTGGGGCCACACAGGAGTCACATCTGCCCTTGTGTCTCATACACAGATGTCATCGTGAGGATGGCGTGGACATGGCCCTTTGAGGTACACGGGTAGGACCCCAACTGAGGCAGTTGGTGGAGGGAGGGTGCGTCAAGGGGCCGTCTCCCTGGGCCAGAGAGGGGAGGGCAGGGGGGAAGAGGGCTCAGAGTGGCATTGGGACCCCTTCCTCCTGGGGTCTTTGCTTCTGCCCTGGAAATTCTCACGAGTCAGCCTTCACTGCCAGTGACTCTCACCGGCAAAGTTGTCACTTTGCACGAGGGACGGTGTCACCCTGTGCCTATGGAGAGCAGTGCATTACGTGAGCAGAGACGTGGGAGTCTGTGAGTCCTGCCGGTAGGACTGCCCTTGGGGAGGAGCCTCGCTTCTGGGATCCCAGTTTGGGCCAGAAGGGCCTCTCCCTGAGGCGATTGGGTTGGGGGCGCGTGGTGCCTGAGGACCCCAGGTGGGGAGAAACGAAGTGTGTGTTCTCTGGGGTTCCCACAGGGGCTGTAAATCCTGCTCAGCCATTGGTTCTGGCAGGGGACCCCGCCTCCCTGAGCTTCCGTTTCCCTCTTTGCTACCCCTAGGGTTGGGGTGAGGACACACACAGTGAAGGTGTCAAGCGCACGTCCTAGACCATCAGTGGCAAAATCCAGGAGCGGGCGGGCCCTGCATCTGCTGCTCAATTGCTTTCGGGCTACTCACCCTCATCGGAAGGCTCCGTTCGAGCAAGCTTGCTCACTGACTTTTTTCTTAAGAAACAATTTACTGTGCAACTGATACATACATGATCACTGTTGAAAGATTCTGCCAAATGCAAATAACCCCCCGAACCCACAATTATACAGTCCTTGATAATCACACCATCCAGAAATGTTCACAGTTAGCATTTCCTGTATATCCTTCGGGTTCTTTTTCTCTTCATATGTAGATGTCTTCTATAGTTTTACACATATTTTACAAACAAAAAAAAAACCTGGGTAACACATTATATATCCTCTTTCATTGTCCGTCAACAATATATTGGTGGTTGCCAGAGGTGGAGTGCGGGCCCAAAATGGGTGAAGAGGGTCAAAAGGGAGAACTTCCAGTTACAAGATAAATAAGTACAGGGGATGTAATGTGCGGCGTGGTGACTGGAGTTAACAATACTGTGTTTTGCATAGTTGTAAGTTGCTAAGAGGGTAGACCTTAAAAGTTCTCATCACAAGGAAAAATGTGTAACTGTGTGGTGATGGATGTTAACTGGACTTGCTGTGGTGATCATTTCACAGTACATGCAAATATCAAATCATTATGATATATACCTGAAACTAATATAATGTTCTATGTCAATTATATCTCAATTAAAAAATATATTAACACCTCTCCGTATCATGGATATCCACATACATCTTTCTGGTTACTATTAAAGTGAAAAAAAACACCTCACACAAGTCAAAATATTTAAATGAATAAATTCATAGAGACAGAAGGTAGAATGGTGGTTGCCAGGGGCTGGAGGAGCGGGGAGGGGAGTTGGTGTTTAATGAGGGCAGAGTTTCAGTTTGGGAAGATGAAAAAGTTCTGGAGATGGATGGTGGTGGTGGTTGGACAGCGGTGTGAATGCACGCAATGCCACTGAACTGTAGACTTTAAAATGATTAAGATGATAAATTTCACGTTAAATGTATTTTACCGCAATTTAAAAAAACAAATACAGTAAAACAACAAAAAAGTGTAAGTGATGCGGAGTTGTGTTAAATGAAAACGGAAAGACTCCCGAACTACGCTCCTTACACCCACTCTGGGCTGTTTAAGAGGTGACCCGGTATTTTAAAAGTATGATAACAACACCAGCAATGAAGTTCCCATGTTTTGAGCTAATTGGTTAACATGTGCTATCTCCCTTAGTCTCATGGAAGTCATCCAAAGCAAACACAGCTGGGAGGTGAGGGAGCTGGTGTCAGGTCAGAGCCTGGACTCTGAACAGCTAAGCTCTGCTACTTCTTTTAGAAGATAGTTCCATTTAAAAGAACAGTATGTCAGTAAAGGAAACAAGGAAAAAGTCACCCACTATCCCCCGTTCGGCCTTCTGGTTACTTTTGTGCATTCCCTCTGGCCTTTCCTCACTTGCTTGTACCCTTTGTCCTGCTGTTCCTCAGTCGGGGCCCATCTGCAGAGGGGAGTAGGGATGCTGAGGACAGTGGCCATGTGGGTGGTTCCGCCGGACCGGATGACAGGGAAACCAGCCCCAGGTTTGAATCCCATCAGCTGTTTGACTTGGGACAAACCATTTTACCTGTCTGAGCCTCAATGTGCTCAAAAATAAAATGCAGAGAATTCTGTTAACCATCAGAGGTTGTCAGGAAAATCAAATAAATCTGCGACGCGCCGTACACACTGTAGTGCCATTCACTGAGGCGTTGCTAATATTGTTCTAGTCCCAGAGCTTGGATCTGAGAAGCTTGGTCCCGTGCTTGGTCCCGTGGTGACGATCGGTTTTGTTGAGAGAGAGAGAGAGACACTGTTTACCTGTTGGAATAAATGCTCCTGGAGACTCAAAGGCTGGAAGTGTGTGTTTTGTCTCAGCCCCACCTGGTGCCCACGTGAGAGTGAGCAAGTGGGCTGGCCTTCCCTGGGCTTCAGTGCCCTCTGTTTTTTCAGTTCTCAAACATGGGTCCACCTCTGACCACCAGAGGGTGAAGGGCCTTGAATGCAGGGCTGTAGAATTTGGATTTGGTCTGGGAGGCAGTGGGGAGATAGGAGGATTCATGTGAAGAGTTGTGTGCCTTATCCTGCCAGTGGGGACTCGTAAAGGCTTTAAGCAGGGAGGTGGTGAGGCCAGGTCTGTATTTTAGCAAGATGCAGCCTGGGGAGGGCTCTGGAGGCCACTGGAGCTGGAGGCCGGGACCATCCTGGAGAGAGGATGGCAGTGGTGGGGGGAAGGGAGAGGAAGCAGGTTCACTCGTAGCAGGCTCTGTGGAAGCTGGTGGAGACACACCCTCTGGCACCTTTGGGGTTTCCCAGTTCAATGCAAAGAAGTGATTACTCTGGAAAAACAGGTGACCTCCACCCAGGCTCTTTCAGCCGGTCCTGCCTGACCAGGCTGTGTGATCTCAGACAAGCCACTTAACCTGCTCAGGCCTCAGGGTCCTTATCTCCACCAGGCTGCAGTGAGGGACCTTGGGAGGATTGCGTGCGTGCAGAGCTGGGCCTGGCCGTGCGTTGTGCAGTGTCAGCTGGCAGTTGACGTGGCTGCTATTTTCAGGCTTCCCGTCTCTAAAACAGGGAAGGATGCACATGTCTCCACTGCTCTTGGAAGGGGAAGCTGGAGGACTGCCAGTACTTTTATATTTAGGGGCTCGACTTAGGGACTCAGCCGGGTAGAGATCTTTGACTTCCCCACGTGTTCAGGGAACCGTGTGATCTGCAGAGGCCTTTCATGTCTGCACTCTCATTCCCCGCTCCCAACAGCCCTGTGAGGGAGGCAAGCAGATGTTATCATGTTATCATCATGATCATCTCTCTGTTTCATAGGTGAGGAAACAGGCTCAGAGAAGGAAAGTGACTTGTCTAAGGTCACACAGCAGGTAGGACTGTAAGTCAGGTGTGTCTGACAGAGTGTCTCAGCTGGACCATTTCGGGTCCAAGAGCTACACCTTACACATGGGGAGGCCGAGGCCCAGAGGGAAAAACAGCTCTCGGGGGGGCACATGGTGAACTTGAGGCTGAGGCAAGACTCTGATCAAGGTCTCTGATTTCTGGACCCAGCCTGTCGATGGCTAGCCCCCTTCATTGAATGATAATAGCTTTCTTTCTTCCCACCTCGTTTCAGGGAAATCAGTTCCTGAAATCAAGTCTTCCATCCCAGACTTCTTGGATACGGTGAAGCCAGGAAAGCCTTTGGCAGCTTCTGTAAGAAACGCTGATGATGAACAAGAAACGGAGCAGCCCATGAGGCCAGCCGCCTTTCCAGGCCCGGGTAATTTTAATTTAACTTAATTTTTTAATTTAAAGAAGATTTATTTAAGGAAATGTTTTATCTATAAAGGCATTTAGTTCAGCATATAATAGCAGAAAATTGGAAGCAACAAATGCGGATGGCAAAATTAACCACAGATGGTGGTGACAATAAAATCCTGCTGGCAATGATGTAGGTCTGTATACTTACATGGAAATATGCTCACAATATACTGAGTTTAAAAAGTTAAAATGTCAGACGACAAAAGGATATATACCGTCTATTACCTCTTTATTTTTTTGGTTGCTCTGCACGGCATGTGGGATCTTAGTTACCCGACCAGGGATTGAACCCGTGACCCCTGCTGTGGAAATGTGGATTCCTAACCACTGGACCACAAGGGAATTCCCAGCGAGGTGTATTTTAATTGTTATTATTAATTTTTTTTTTTTTGGCTGTGCTGCACAGCTGGTTGGAATCTTAGTTCCCCAACCAGGGGTTGAACCCGTGACCCCTGCATTGGAAGCGTGGAGTCTTAACCACTGGACCGCCAGGGAGGTTTCCCATTTTTGTAAAAAGAAAAAAACAAACTCAGTAACTGGGGGCTTTCTATGTGTCAGACACTGTTCTAAGCCCTTCAAGAAGTTGAGCTATTTAACCCTCAGCTAACTGTATGAGTTTGGTATTGTTTTTCTCCCCATTTGACAGATGAGGAAAACGAAGCACAGAGAGGTTAAACAGCCTGCCAAGGTCATATGCTCCGGAGCCCAGGTATTTTACCTGTGGTTCCGCAAGCCCCCAGCACAGGCAACTGAGCCATGTGATTTGAACGCTTATATCCTCAACCGCTGCACACACCCCTACCCCACAGCCTCTCAGCCCACTTCAGCTTTGTCTCCATCCCCTTGTGCCCGGGGAAGGGCTGGGGGACAGTTTGCCAAATGATGGAAGGACTCAGCCAGCGGGTAACTTCCCGAGGGGTACCCGCTCCTCATGCCGTCCTCCCCACCTCTCCCCCGGAGCCCCACCCGCTTTCTGCTCTCCTGCAGCCTCATGAGTGGAAAGCTGGAGACCCCAAATCCATGAAACCTCCCAAATCCGTTGACGTGGCTCCCAAAGCCAGGGTCAGCGTCAGCTGAGAGGCACGCACACGGGCTTTTGCATCAGGCGGACCCATATTTGAATTCCAACTCTGCCCTTTCCAGCAGGAGAATGACTTAGCCTCTCTGTACCTCATTTTCTTCATCTGTAAAATGCGCATAATAATAGAATAATAATTCCTAACCGCCTACATCATCGTGTGTGGTTAGGAGTCATACACCTTGGTGTTGCCACCACGTAGGTGCTCATTAAACGTTAGCCGATATTAGGAACATTCCAGGAACCCCAGATACGTTGAGTCTGGAAAGTTAATCCTAGACCAAGGAGTCTAAATTATTTCCTGTAGCTAAAGAGTTTAAAAAAAAAAAAAAGAGCAGAACTTTGATCAGCAATTAAAGACAAGGGGAAATGGTCCTAAAGCTAATATGATACTGATCGACGGCCAACGGGAAAGATAATAATAAAATAGGGAAATTCTAGGGGAGTGCTGGTGGAGCTGGAGGAGGTTACTGGTATAGCAGCTTCTTCAGAGGTTCCTTATTTAGGCTGCCGTAAAACAAGCATCATTATGTCTCTGCCAGACTTTGCACCCTCCGCTTTCTTGAATGGCACTTGGGAGGACATGTGCCCAGACAGGTCAGGACAATAAATAGAATCTGTAGACAGAGACAGGAAGTTGACTGTCTATCTTTGCCCAAACTAAAAATAAGGGCATCATCATTAATTTCATCAGATAACCCAAAGCCAGTCTTTTCTTGGGAAAACCCAAGGTTCCACTGGGCCCAGAGTTCCAGCTGAGTATCTCGTAGGAGTGGAGAACGTGGAGGCAGAGGTGGCTGGGGAGGAGGGCACACACAGGGAGGAATGGTGCCGCCTGTCACTGAATCAGCCTGACCACCCAGGGAGGGGGCTCTTGATAGCTGGGGAAGGAGACATAGCCTGCCAGAGCTCCACGGCTGAGCAAGCGGTGGGACTGGGATTCAGCTCAGGTGAATTGTTCCGGAGCCCACATCCTAACCTCTGTAGTGGGGAGAGACATGGAGAAGGAAAATACACGAGCAGATGAGCCATGGACAGGTTCTAAGCACCTCCTTAAACAGATTCTCAAAGCTAGATTTCAGATAAAAGGGCTCTGGGGCTTCCCTGGTGGCGCAGTGGTTGGGAGTCCGCCTGCCGATGCAGGGGACGCGGGTTCGTGCCCCGGTCCGGGAAGATCCCACATGCCGCGGAGCGACTGGGCCCGTGAGCCATGGCCCCTGAGCCTGCGCGTCCGGAGCCTGTGCTCCGCAACAGGAGAGGCCACAGCAGTGAGAGGCCCGCGTACTGCAAAAACAAAAACAAAAACAGATAAAAGGGCTCTGAGTGGCTGAAATAACTGTTGCAAAGCCTTACCTATGGGAGAGGCCATCGTCTGTCCATCAGAATTGATTTAATCTACACATGGTTTTACCAGCCTTGGTACCCCACATATACCAGAGACTGATCTTTGTGCTTTATGCCATGTCTTTTAATCTGGACAAGAACTCTACAAAGAATGGACTATTTCTGTGTTTTGGGGTTTTTTTTCTACATCTGAGAAAGCTAAAGAAAGGAAGCACAACCCACCCAAAGTCAAATCTTTAGTAATGACAGAGCCAGGACTTGAGCTCAGTTCTGTCTGCTACCAAGAAAGAGATGGGGTAGTTGTAGAGGCCGACCCACTGCCAGCCACGGGGCAGGATCCAGAAAACCCCGAATGAGATACAGAAACATTGCGTGTTCTTTGTTCCTGCCTGCAGTGATGCAACTCAGCAGGACAAGATTTGGTGCATTCTGCATGAGAAAGCAAACGTTCTAGAAAGATTTCTGTGGGAAATGGCACCGTGAAGAGTTAACTCTTAGTGTTTTGGAAATGACATTTGTGTAGACCACTGTCTTCCCTGGCCCAGGCCTTCCATGAGTGGAAGCAAGGGCTAGTTCTTATCTGATTTCTCAGCCTTGGGGTATTGGTTCCAATTCCACTCCTTCCCCCCGCTCCCCCTCCGCAAACCACCCGGATAAATAGACTCAACCACCCCTAGTAGCCCTCCTGTGTCACAAGAGCAGACCTCAGCGATCCCCCCACACTGAGAGGCCTGGTGCAGCCCCCAGAGCAAACCCCAGGCATCAATCAGACCAGAGAATCATGGCTGTGTGAGGCTAGTGCTGACCTTGGCCTCGCTGGGCAGTGGGAGAGGATGAGGGACCGTGTGTGCAGCCTGCTCTGAGGTCAGCCCTGGGGCGGGGAGAGCAGATAGAGCAGAACTACAGGAAAGAGGCAGGAGGGAAGTCAAGTTGGCCTGGAACAGCAGTTCCCAGAGTGTAGAGTGTCTGTCCCCAGTGGTACATGGAACACGGGTGTTAGGCAGAGAATATATCACATGCACAAGAACTAGGGATTTCAAGGCTGAATATGTAATACGTGAACTGGAGTGGATTGAAAGAAAACATCAAGTAACTCACTGTGGAGCAGCACAGACACACGGCCCACACCTAGGAGATGGATGACTGTGACCACAGTTTGGGTGACTCAGGCCAAGGGTATTGAGCTGAGCCCAAGAGAAGGCAGGGCAAGGGCGGAGGCCTCCACCACTGGAGCAGCAGTGGCCAGGAGCCTTACTGCATGGCAGTCTCCCCTCCGCACCCAGTCACCAGGGGTGGGGAGTCGGGGTGGGAGCAGCCTCGGGAAGCACGGCCTGGGTGCATGCAGATACGCGGATGGATTTAAGTGAACAGCTGGGCTCTGGTCGGTTACAGGGCTGCCAGCTGGTCTGTAGCACGTTGCTGGTTTTAGTTATTTTGTTTTTTATTTTACCTTTTTATTTTTTTAATTGAAGTATAGTTGATTTACAATGTTGTGTTGGTTTTAGGTATACAACAAAGTGATTCAGTTATATATATAGATATTCTTTTTCAGATTCTTTTCCCTACAGGTTATTACAAAATATTGAGTATAGTTCCCTGGGCTCTACAGTAGATCCTTGTTGGTTATCTATTTTATATATAGTAGGGTGTATCTGTTAATCCCAAACTCCTAATTTATCTCTCCCTCACCCTTTCCCCTTTGGTAACCGTAAGTTTGTTTTCTATGTCTGTGGGTGTATTGCTGTTTTGTATGTAAGTTCATTTGTATCACTTTTTTTAGATTCTACATGTAAGTGATATATGCTTGCTATTTGTCTGCCTGGCTTACTTCACTTATGATAATCTCTAGGTCCATTCGTGTTGCTGCAAATGGCATTATGTCATTTTTTTTTTAATGGCTGAGTAATATTATGTTGTATAAATATGCCACATCTTCTTTATCCATTTATTCTGGTTTTATTTTTTCCTTTTTTTGCCAAAGGTTTAATTCCTGTGTCTGAGCTATAGCTCTTACCCTGAAGCTCAGTTTATATATTTAAAAAAATTTTTTGGCTGCGTTGGGTCTTTGTTGCTGTGCGCGGGCTTTCTCTAATTTCGCCAGCGGGGGCTACTCTTCATTGCGGTGCACGGGCCTCTCATTGCGGTGGCTTCTCTTGTTGCGGAGCTCTGGGCTCTAGGCACGGGGGCTTCAGTAGTTGCGGCATGTGGGCTCAGTAGTTGTGGCGCATGGGTTTAGTTGCTACGTGGCATATGGGATCTTCCCAGATCAGGGATCGAACCCATCAGGGATCGAACCCGTGTCCCCCTGCATCGACAGGCGGATTCTTAACCACTGCGCCACCAGGGAAGCCCAAAGGTCGGTTTAAATTGTAGTGCACTGAGAGACAAAGAGGGTGTGTGTGAATGTGTGTGCGCACCTGTGTATTTTGGGGAGGGGTGTTTGTTGTTAGTACCCCATTCTGGGGGTTGCTGGTGCAGTGTGGGTGTACCAGCACGGTACCTTCTCAAGTGTAGTCCTTTCAAATATCGCCAATGCTGGAAAATGTGAAAGAAAGGAAACAAACAAAAGACTCTAGAAGCAGCAGACAATGCAGGGAGAGAGGCTTAGGGTGGCCCCTCCTCTGAGAGGATGAAAGATCCTCAGGCTTTCCATCAGGTGAGTTTTGTTTTATCAGCTGCCTTGTTCGTAGTTTTGGAAGGCTGATTCTAGCTTCACCATGGTGCTGTTTTCAGTATTCTGAGTTAAGGTTTTCTATGGTCAAAGGTCCACATTAATCACTCCTTTCTTGATGAGGTAAGCCAGAAATACTTGAAACAGGTGGATTTGGCCAGCAACCCTTGGGTCAACGTCAGTTTCCCTTGGAAGGGCGGGCCCCCTGTTACTCAGAGGCCAGCCCTGCAGTAGGGCCACTTGGGTGTTTCCAACGGTGACATCTGAAGCTTCAGGCTTCTGGTCAAGGTCCACTTTCATGTGGGTCAGCTACGTGGCCTGTCTTGTTCCCCGCCTGCACCTGCTCTGACCTGCAGACCCCAGGCTGCCCCATTACCTTCAGATTAATCTTCACGTGGTGCCTGGTGAAGTCATGTCACCCACTTTAACCTGACTTTTCCCTGACCCTGAACTACTCTTCAAGCCACACCTCTCTTGTGAATCTTCTACATTCACTAAGGGATTAAGAGCACAGACTCTGGAGCCACTGACTGGGTACCCTTGGAAAGGTTGGGTCACCCCTCCGTGCCTTAGTTTCACCACCTGTAAAGAGTAGATGATACTGGCATCTCTCTCCTGGGGCTATTATGAGCGTGAAATGAGTTAGCTCAGGGACGCATTGGGAATGCTGTCAGTGTTTGCTAACTAAGCGTGCCCGGAATGTTTACTGTTCGCCTGGACTTTCCTGCTGCCACACCTCCTCGTGGGCCGGTTCCATGGCCTCGGTGCCCTCCCTACGTCATAGCTACTTGTTGCAAATGTTTTCCCCGTTTTGAAGCTCAGGTCAAGCGTTCCTTCCTCTGTGAAGCCCTCCTTGATCTCCCAACCCACTAAGGCAGGCTTCTCCTGCCTCTGCCCTGGGAGGCTGGTTATTGCCATTCCTGCTACCGTGGAGGTTTCTGGAGGGCAGGCTCTGTAGCTAATGTACCTGTGTCCTTCTCTGCTGCTTTTGTGGGAGGTGGGACAGTGTAGGGGTTAGAAGGCCCAAGGATCTCCATTTAAAGGCCGACTCTGCCACTTACTGTCAGCGTGGCCCTGGGCAAGTGGCCACCTCCAGTGCTTCCCTTTCTCCACCTGTCACACGGGGACTTTGTATAGGACCAACCCACAAGGCTGTCATAAGGCTTCCACGGGGTAACGCTTGAGCAGCGGGTAGGCTGGTGTCTGTGGTGTCAGGAAATGGCAGCTGTCATCACTGACAGTAAAATGCTTGTGGAGTGAATGAGAGACTGACTGGGTCTGGGGACCAGGCAGGGACCCGTCCCTCCTTCCTCCAGTGGCTGTGGCCTGACCCACCGTCCCTCCTTTCCAGGGCCTGCTCCAGCCAGAGCCAGCCCCTGGGGCCCTGCTGAAGATGCCCCTCCTTCCGTAAACACCGACCTGCCAGCCTCATCCGATTCAAAGGTAAATCCTCTGCCCACCAGCAGTAGCCCCCAGCTGTGACCCTCTCTCAGAAATGCAACGTGTTTATTCCTCGGGAACAGTATGGGGGTTAGGGGTCAGGGTGAAGGGGAGAAACGAGGCCCATTGAATTGCTCTGAGCTTCTAAGACTCTCAGTGCTGGCCCTCAGTAAATCAGGGGCGGGGAGAGGGTGCACTCTAGTTTTTAATGAGCTTTTCCGTTATTTGTATTTAAATGGGAGCTGATAATTGGCATCTTCCTCCTCCCAAAATTTCTTGGTTGCAGTAGTCAAAATGCCTCCCCTTCAACCTTTTTTCAACACAAAATATATTGGAGTTATCCTGAATTTTGAATGATTTGGGTCCAGGGTCACAAGTGACTTCTGTGAATCTTAGGCATTTTTGCCTTTCTAGGCCCTTTCTTTCATTTAAAAATATTACTTAAAATTATACTTTACGACTGCAGCGGTATAAAGATGAACATAATCCAAGTTGGATTAAAAATTAAAACATTTTCTTCAACTTGAAAAGTTCATTTTTGTTCATCAGACTTCGAAAGAAATTACGTTAAGATGTTTTCGTGGGCCCCTAAAGGTGTCCTGGGCAGAGTGCCTGGCGGGGAAGCCAGTGCTACATGGGTCTGGTTAGTGGAGCTCTTGGATAAAAGGGACTGTCACTTAAGCAGGCTTATTTACCTTTTAATAATTAATCATTTTCAAAGATGATTTAGTAATTGGAAGAATGTTCATGGTATAACGTTTAGAGAAAACACTGGAAATCAAAACGGTGGGTGCGGCATGGTCCCAATTTTTAAAAATAAATTCTCGTGTATCTAACTGGCAAGAATTACACTAAACTTTAATAGCAGTTAAGTGGATAATGAGATCATGTATAATTAGCTCCCCTCTAATTATCTAAAACAGTTTATAAGAGCACATATACTTAAAAAAAATGGAAGTTTATGTACACCTATTTTTAAGAAGAAAAGGGATTGATGCAGAGCTGCTTTTCTTAGGCTTACACAGGTTATGTGAACCTGTGTCCTGCTTCCCGGCATGTATACCGTGTGCAGGACCGGGGACACAAGCCCAGCCATTGACCCGCCTTGTAAACTCACTTCAGTTCTTTGACCCCCTTGGTGCTCACCTTTGTAAACTGGGGAAAAAAAAAAAAAAGGAAACCTCCACCATGGGCTGGGAATACTCACATTTTAGTTAATCTTCAAAATTACCCTCCAGGGTATTATGGTTATCTTTATTTTTGCTGATGAGGAAATGAAGGCTCAGAGAGGTTAAGCAACTTGTCCAAGGTCACGGAGCAAGTTAGAAGCAGAGCTGGGATCTGTCCTTTTTGCCATCCCTCCTCACTGGATGAGATGATCCCCTTCACCCCTCAGCTCTGCTGTTCTAAGAGTCCCTGAGGTAGTAGGGAAAATAGTATTTTCCGTATTAATTCCATATTAATCTCAGTCTCTTCTCTCTGAATTCCCAGGATTTCAGCACCTCCATTCCTAAGCAGGAGACACTTTTGAGCCTGGCTGATGACAGCCTTTTCTGGAGCGAGGTGGACGTGGTCCAGGCAACTGATAACTTCAACCCAAACCACAAAATCAGTGAGGGGACCTTTGCTGATATCTACAGAGGGCAAAGGCTCGGCACTCCATTCATCTTCAAGAAGCTCAGAGAGGTGGGCACTTATTGGTTTCCAGTAAGGGGTGGAGACTACATGGTGAGGGTAGATTTTCATGTTTCAGTGTCTTTTCCCACAGGTGCCCTGTTCAGGTCCAGGATCAATTGAAAAATTCTTCCAGGCAGAGGTACAAATTTGCCGTAGGTAAGCCTCCCCTTTGGAAAATACTTTGTTTGATAGTGATGACCACTAACCTGTATATAGTGCTTCCTATGTGGCAGGCACGTTTTAAGCATTCTCTTTATGTAAGCTCATGTAATCCTCACAAGACCCCTGTAACATGGCTACTGTTTTCACATTATTTTACACATGGGCAGATTGAGGCACAGAGCCGTTAAGTGTCTTGTCCAAGATCGCACAGCTAGTAAGTGGCAGAGCTGGAATGTGGTTGGTTGAAGTAAAGTGAGCCTCCCCGTCACAGAGCTTGGTGGGGGTGACTGGGAAAGAGAGGGGGAGGACATTTGGATACCTGGACACTTATCTTGGCTCTGCCGTCATTGCCTGATGGATTGAACACGCACATACTGGACCCCTGCAGTGTGCTGGATACCAGCTGTCATTCAACCTGGCAAGTCACTGTCTGAGTTCCTCTGCCAGTGTGTAGCCTCGGGCAGTGTGTGATGATTGTGGAGTATTTTAAGAAATAAAGAAAATTATGAAGAGGAAAATAGAAATCACCAATTTTCCATAGCACCTATAAGTAACTACTACGGTATTCAGATTTTGATATATTTTCTTTAATCCTTTCTCTCTTCATACATATGCATGACTACACACACACGCACGCGTGCGCACGCACACATATATATACACACACTTATCCACACACAGACACACTTAATGTAAACGGGAAATCTGATTCCCTCTCCACCTTGGCGTAGTGCCTTCCTGGAGTCGGTAGTCACTCCTTCATTCGTTCATTTGGCAAATGTGAGTCATCAGTCAGGGCCTTTCTTTGTTCTAGGGAGTGCAGACATGAAGGATACACAGCCAGTGGGGAGAGTGAAGTGTAAATAACTCTACTGAGTGTGAAAATTGTGCAGTAGGATGTCCTGGGGGGAGTGGAGGGGGGCCAAGGGATCAGGCAGGAGGCCGTTGCAACAGTGCTGGGGAGGGTTCATTGGGGTTGGACCCAAGGCAGGGGAGGGGAGAATGAAGGGGGTGTATTGAAAGCTATGTATGACAGTGAACAGTGACTAATTAGATGGGGGAGGTAAGGAGGTTTCTAGGAAACTGGATGGATGGTGGTGCCCTTGGTTGAGAAAATAACTGTGGGCAGAGAAGCAGGTTTGGAACTTGTTGAGTCTAGGTTGTTCACCTGGAACATTGGGATGCAATTTGACAGTCAGTTCTGGTGTGTGGGATGTGCCTGGAGATGAGAGATTTCGGGGTGTTCCTCATAGAGGTGAGAGATTCCTGGTGGAGAAGCTTATAAAACAAGATGATGAGCCCAGCCAGGGAGATTCAAGTTTCAGGGGAAGGCAAATGAGGAGGGTCTTAGTAGAAAAGGCCAAGAAAGAGCAGTCAGAGAGGTGGGAAGAGGGTCAAGAGGGAACAGTGACTTGGAACCCACCAGAAGAGGATTTCGGGGAAGAACCCTAGTCCTGGGAGTCAAACAGACCTGCTATCTGGTCCTGGCTTCAGTGTTTGCTAGTTGTGACCTTGGGCAAGTTCCTTAACCTCTAAGCCTCTGTTTCTGGAAGACGGGTGGTTAGGGTGTCATGTACTTTGAGTTACTTGATTTTAAGCTCTTTGAGGGCATGCAGTTGTCATCTCTACCCTGTTGCTGGGCTTTCAGGGTTTAGAGCATTTAGTACCTGGGAGGTTACTGGTGGCCTCCAGGGGTGGAGAGGGCAGAAGAGGTTTAGGAGGTAGGAAATGGAGTGGTCTTTGATTATTCTTTCCGTCTGACTCCTCATCCCTGTACTGATGTCTGATTTCAGATGCTGCCACCCCAATGTCTTACCTCTGCTGGGTCTCTGCACTGGAGAACAGTTTTACAGCTTGATCTACCCGTACATGGCAAATGGTTCTTTACAGGACAGACTCCAGGGTCAGGTAAGGGGCTCGGTCATGGTCAAAGAACAGGATTAGGCAGCACCCAGTTGGAGAATCAGGGTTAAGGACTTTTAGGAGTCCAGAGGGGAAGGGGGCCTTCGAGAAGAGGAGGTGGGCCAAGATAGATAAGATCTGGCTAAACATCTTCAGGTAAAAACCTATTTAAAATGTCTTTTGACAAGAGGCATTTAAGTCAAGAGCAAGACAAAGGTACCCCATCGTGCTCTGTTATTCAACATTGTTCTGAAGGTGCTAGCCAATGCAATAGGACAAGAAGAAGAATTAACGGAGTATGGAAATTGGAGGCAAAGTTTTATTTAAAAAATGCTATTCTAGTTAATTCCTATTTGCTCGTGAATTTATGGAATATTTCAGAAAAGATACAAGAAACTGGTGCCTTGACCGCCTCTGGGGAGAACTATGTAGATGGAGCATAGGTTGGAAGAGAAACTTTTACTCCACACCCTTTTGACCTTTTGCAGGTCATACTATGTGAGTGCTGTATCTATTAAAATTACCATTTTTAAGACAAGCCTCCTTCCCATAAAATCCTCAAACAGAGGGTAAAAAGTCATTCTGCAACAGAATTATTGCTTCCCTTCTCAGGGACCAGACGAAGCAGTTATTCATGGTATAATAATGATTGGTAGCTTTGCTGAACTCTCACTGTGTGCAAGACACCTTGGTAATGGCTTTACACATCTCCTTCGGACCTTGCCGCAGCCCTGGAGGTTTCCCCCATTTTCAAAAAGAGGAGTCTCTGGCACAGAGAGGCAAAGTGACTTACCCAAAGGAACACAGCTGACACATATCAGGGCTAGAGTTTAAACTGGGTTTGTGTGGCTCCAGATTCCAGAGTTTTTTTAGAAGAAACCCATTAGCGAGGCCAGTTCTTAGAGGATGTGGGACCTAAGAGACGACCTAAAAAATAAGAGGTGATTTTGCTTGGACATTCAGTGGCAGGTAGGGGAAGGTAGGGGGCTTTAGACCACCGATAATCCCCATCAGCTCTTGTGAGATCTCCCCAAATACTTATAAAGTCAGCCCATGTGCTTGGTGTGCCAGCACAAGCTCCCTAGCTCCTCTCCCAACCAGCCCCTCCTAGAGAAGAATTCCAGAGCTGCCACGTGATAGTCATGATAAAAACAACTTCTGTTTTTGGAGCACCCACTGTGTAACAGGCACTATGCTAGGGGCATACCATTCACTCCTTTGAATCCTTACAACAATCCTAAAGCACAGGGATCAACATTTCTATTTTATAGCTGATGAAGCAGAGGCTCAGAGACGTTGGGTGTCTTTTCCGAAGTCACACAGCTAGTGCCTGTCTGAGCTGGGATTTGTACCTGGATGTGTCTGACGTCAAAACCGGTACCCTGCCAGTAAACCATTGCTGGCCGAGCCCTGTTGCAGAGGACATGAGGGCTGGAGGAGAGACAGGAGCCCAGGACCCTGCCACTGGGACTTTACAAAGGCATATGTGTGACTGTTTTCTCCTCCTTTTCTTTCTCTTAGGGTGGCTCGGACCCGCTCCCCTGGCCCCAGCGTGTCATCATCTGCTCAGGGCTGCTTCATGCCGTGGAGCATCTGCATGGCCTGGAGATCATCCATGGCAACGTCAAGAGGTGAGAGAGGTGGGCTGGGCCCCGCCCAGGGCTGGGCTACAGGGATGAGATGTTGCCCACTCCTGGGTCCCATTCCTCTCCCTCTGTCTCTCTTCTCTTTCACTTTCTCTCCCTTCCTTGCCTCTCTTGGGGCTCTTCTTTCTTTGTTATACCCTCGAACATCAGTGTTTCTGGGTTGTACTCTGTCCCTGATTGCTGTCAGCATGAACTGCCTGTCTCCACGTTTGTCTTTCCCTAACAAAAGTATTTCCCCCCAAAGCTTGTCGGTATTTCCCCAACAAGCCCTCCACTCCCCTGCTGTATTTCACTTCCCCTCCAGCAGCTGGTCTGGATCAGGTCCTTAAGCTGTGGGCCATGTCTGCCAGGCTCCCTGGGCTTTGGAGCTCCTTGCTCAGGGTCTTTGCAGAGACCCGTTCTTTTTTTTTTTTTTAATTAATTAATTAATTTTTGGCTGCGTTGGGTCTCCGTTGCTGCACGCAGGCTTCCTCTAGTTGCGGCGAGCGGGGGCTACTCTTCGTTGTGGTGCGCGGGCTTCTCGTTGTGGTGGCTTCTCTTGTTGCGGAGCACGGGCTCTAGGAGTGAGGGCTTCAGTAGTTGTGGAACGGACTCAGTAGTTGTGGCATGCAGGCTCAGCAGTTGTGGCTCGTGGGCTCAGTAGTTGTCGCTCGCGGGCTCTAGAGCGCAGGCTCGGTAGTTGTGGCTCACGGGCTTAGTTGCTCCGCGGCATGTGGGATCTTCCCGGACCAGGGCTCGAACCCATGTCCCCTGCATTGGCAGGCGGATTCTTAACCACTGCGCCACCAGGGAAGTCCTGGAGACCCGTTCTTGCTTGTGCATCTGTTGTCACAGATACTGTGATGCAAGTTAGGTGTGTCCCCCAGCATATCAGTAACGTGCTCCCAAGACTGGAAGCACGGAGAGAGATTCCAGAAGATACCAGAAGATCTGGCAAAACTGAACTCGAAACCATAGAATTCATACTTCCTCAGAGTTCTCTCCCCATTTGGCAAGTGGAAGCCCTTTCCTCTTTTCTCCCCCCTGATTTTTATTTGATTGCACAAACAATTGTAATAGCAAGAAAGGAAATGAAAGGGCAAGTGGTCATCCTGGCCCTGCTGCCCTCACTCACCAGCTGGCCGCCATTTTTCTGGGTTTTTTCCCACCCCTGCCACGCAGACATCTCAGCCCTAAGATAGCACCGTTACCTGTTTACCAATTCATATTCTCTTTTTCCCCATGAGTTAAACATGGTAAACATTTCCCCACATTGCCTGTCATCATTTTTCATGACTTCTTAGTCTTCCATTGAAGGTATTTGCCCATAATTTACATAACAAGTCCTAATAGTGGATATTGGAATTGCGTCTACTTTTTATGACAAAACCAAAGGTTTTATTGAAAGGGGACGCTTGAGCGGAGAGCAGCAGGGTAAGGGAACCTAGGAGAACTGCTCTCTGTGTCTACTTTTTAAAAACCATTTGGGGTTAGTTTGAATATTTCTATACTTGAAGCTTAGTTTTTAAAAATTTAAAATTTTTCCTCTGGAGTACTTTCTGAGAGTGTTCATTTCCACTGTGGGCTCAGTAGTTGTCGCTCGCGGGCTCTAGAGCGCAGGCTCGGTAGTTGTGGCTCACGGGCTTAGTTGCTCCGCGGCATGTGGGATCTTCCCGGACCAGGGCTCGAACCCATGTCCCCTGCATTGGCAGGCGGATTCTTAACCACTGCGCCACCAGGGAAGTCCTGGAGACCCGTTCTTGCTTGTGCATCTGTTGTCACAGATACTGTGATGCAAGTTAGGTGTGTCCCCCAGCATATCAGTAACGTGCTCCCAAGACTGGAAGCACGGAGAGGGATTCCAGAAGATACCAGAAGATCTGGCAAAACTGAACTCGAAACCATAGAATTCATACTTCCTCAGAGTTCTCTCCCCATTTGGCAAGTGGAAGCCCTTTCCTCTTTTCTCCCCCCTGATTTTTATTTGATTGCACAAACAATTGTAATAGCAAGAAAGGAAATGAAAGGGCAAGTGGTCATCCTGGCCCTGCTGCCCTCACTCACCAGCTGGCCGCCATTTTTCTGGGTTTTTTCCCACCCCTGCCACGCAGACATCTCAGCCCTAAGATAGCACCGTTACCTGTTTACCAATTCATATTCTCTTTTTCCCCATGAGTTAAACATGGTAAACATTTCCCCACATTGCCTGTCATCATTTTTCATGACTTCTTAGTCTTCCATTGAAGGTATTTGCCCATAATTTACATAACAAGTCCTAATAGTGGATATTGGAATTGCGTCTACTTTTTATGACAAAACCAAAGGCTTTATTGAAAGGGGACGCTTGAGCGGAGAGCAGCAGGGTAAGGGAACCTAGGAGAACTGCTCTCTGTGTCTACTTTTTAAAAACCATTTGGGGTTAGTTTGAATATTTCTATACTTGAAGCTTAGTTTTTAAAAATTTTAAATTTTTCCTCTGGAGTACTTTCTGAGAGTGTTCATTTCCACGGTCCAAGAATTTTTTTTTTTTTTTTTCTCTGTACGCGGGCCTCTCCTCACAGGCTCCGGACGCGCAGGCTCAGCGGCCATGGCTCACGGGCCCAGCCGCTCCGCGGCATGTGGGATCTTCCCGGACCGGGGCACGAATCCGTGTCCCCTGCATCGGCAGGCGGACTCTCAACCGCTGCGCCACCAGGGAAGCCCTCCAAGAATATTTTTATTGCTCTTCTTATTCCCCGTGATCTGGGCAGGTTAAGTCCCAAAGGATGCTGGCATTTAGACGTGAGTCAGCTGGGCCAGAGCTGGGGGTTGGAGCAGCTTCTGAAGAGATGGAGGCGGCACAGCCTCTGGGCTTGGCAGGCTGAGGTTGATCCGGGCTGACATCCATGGATGGCTGCACCTGTCTGGCCACCAAATGCCATTTCTGGGACAGCAGGACTAATCTTAGCTCCATCCCCATTTGCTGGTGGAGGTGGGCTCCCAATCCCCACCCCCCATCAGGACTGGCTTATAAACTTGTTGAGGGTCTTCAGTGACCCTAACTCGCTGGCACTGCTCACTACTAAGCTGTTTTCCAAAAGAGTTTCCATGGCAACCTCTTCTTGTCTACCTCAAAACAAGAGGGTTCTCTCTGCCTTCTTTCCCACAGCTCCAATGTCTTGCTAGACCAAAACTTCACCCCCAAGCTGGCTCATTCGATGGCTCACTGGTGTCCTGTCAACAAAAAGTCAAAATACACCACGATGAAGACCCGCCTTTTCCAGGCCTCCACCGCACATCTTCCAGAAGATTTCATCAGGGTGGGGCAGCTGACAAAGCGAGTGGACATATTCGGCTGTGGAATAGTAAGAGCTTCCTTCTCTGCTCAGATCTGGGCCTGTACACATTTGTCCTTCCCATGGCTCCTTTGTAAGCACATAATAGAGGCTCTTAGAAATGTTCCACCAAGTACAGCAGGGGTTGGCAAACTATGGCACACAGGTCAGAACCAGTCCAATGGCCTATTTTCTATGGCCTATAATTAAGACTAGTTTTTACATTTATAAAAGATTGAATAATAACAGCAACAAGAACAATCATAATAAAAGAATATGTGACAGAGATTGTTTGTGGCTCACAAAACCTAAAATATTTACGATCTAGCCTGTTACAGGAAAAGTTTGCCAACCCTTGAAGTAAAGGCCCCCTGCCCCATGAGTGTCCAGATTCCAATAGGCTAAAGGTACCTCCTGACTTCCCTGATTCGCATCCAGCCAGCCGTCTAATTATCTATCCAGTTGTCTGTTTGTTCTTGTTTGTTCATCCATCTGTTTTGTCCATCTGTCCATCCATCCATCAGTCCAGTTGTTATCCAACCATTCATCGGCAACAGCCACCCATCCATTCAGTATCTATCTACCCATCCAACCTCTGTCCTTGTCACCACTGCTGTCCTTCAGTACTGTGTGTCAGGCACTTGGAATGTAAATGTAACTATAACACAATCCCTCCCCCAGGAGTTCATGGTCTGAGTGTAGCAGTCTCCAAAGAATACCAGTTCCCTGAGATCTCAATAGGTTTGATGTGTTTAAAGGGTTTTGATGTGTTTAAGTAGGTTTGAGAAATGCTGGGTTGAGCAAGGTTAAGCAGGAAAAAAAAAAAGTTACCACAAAATTAACAAGAGCCTTTCATATGGTAAATAGCCTTTAATCTGGTAATTGTGAATTCACCACCACCCAGCAATGGTATGGAGGTGGGCTCCCAATCTCCACCCCCCCGTCAGGACTGGCTTATAAACTTGTTGAGGGTCTTCAGTGACCCTCGCTTGCTGGCACTGCTCACTACTAGGCTGTTTTCTGAAGGGGTCTCCATGGCAACCTCTTCCCAAAATGTTTCCCAAATGCCCTTGACTATGGAACCTTGTTTTCTTAGTATCTCTAAGCATCAGACACCTGTGGATCCCGGTCTGGGAAATGCTGGCTGAGAAAAGTGACAGTCGCTGGCTGACCTCTGCCAGGAGCCAACAGCTGCACCTTGGACCTTGCCTTCTCTCTTCCTCTCCAGCCTTAAACTCTATACTTCCTCTCTTTGACCACAGTCTGTCCCTCTACCTCTCCCACTAATGCCCTTCCTCTGAGCCACTTTCTGCCCTCAGCCCAGCCTCCACATACCAGATTCTGCTTCCCTCTATCTTCCAGCCCATCGGCCCTTCTGGTTTACTTGTCCCCCAATTCCCTCCCGCCTCCCCTTCCTCGCCCCCATCAGCCCCACTGCGAGGGGCTCAGTGAAGCTCAGCAGGGCCAGCCCAAGCTCCTGCTCCTTTAAGAACCAGTGGAACTGAACCCTAAGGCTGCCAGGCACTTATAAGGTAGAGCTTAAGAGCCTGGGTTTGAGTCCCGGCTCAGCTACTTTCAGCTGTGTGACCTAGGGTGTCATCTATAACTCTGGGCCTCAGTTTTGTCCTCTGGAAAATGGGGGTATTCATACATACGGAGATTAATAAGATGACGTATATAAACTGGTTAGCAGAGTATGTTGCATAGGTCAGCGTGATTATCATTATTGTGGTTGCCGTTATTCTTCCTACCTTCACACCCTCACTCTTGATTCTGCTTACTCTTGACTTTTTAACTCAGCTCCTGATGCAACAATTGACTTTCCTATTCACTCATTCATTCATTCAGTGAGTGCCTACTGGCTCCCTTCAGTCTTTTTCTCAGCCCTGCCACTGATGGATGGTACGATTTTGAACTTTGGTTCTTGTTGTGGGGAACACTGCATTTCTCTGTGTGTTTGTTTTCTTAATTTATTTTTTTATTGACATATAGTTGATTTACAGCGTTATGGTCATTTCTGCTGTACAGCACAGTGACTCAGTTATACACATATATACATTCTTTTTTATATTCTTTTCTATTGTGGTTTATCCCAGAATATTGAATATAGTTCTCCGTGCTATACCGTAGTAGGTCGGTGTTCTTTTTGATGAGCGCTAAGTAACTTCTGTAAA
>NW_020175186.1:13178-61313 GCF_003031525.2 Neophocaena asiaeorientalis asiaeorientalis | reverse complement strand
CCGCGGCATGTGGGATCTTCCCGGACCGGGGCACGAATCCGTGTCCCCTGCATCGGCAGGCGGACTCTCAACCGCTGCGCCACCAGGGAAGCCCTCCAAGAATATTTTTATTGCTCTTCTTATTCCCCGTGATCTGGGCAGGTTAAGTCCCAAAGGATGCTGGCATTTAGACGTGAGTCAGCTGGGCCAGAGCTGGGGGTTGGAGCAGCTTCTGAAGAGATGGAGGCGGCACAGCCTCTGGGCTTGGCAGGCTGAGGTTGATCCGGGCTGACATCCATGGATGGCTGCACCTGTCTGGCCACCAAATGCCATTTCTGGGACAGCAGGACTAATCTTAGCTCCATCCCCATTTGCTGGTGGAGGTGGGCTCCCAATCCCCACCCCCCATCAGGACTGGCTTATAAACTTGTTGAGGGTCTTCAGTGACCCTAACTCGCTGGCACTGCTCACTACTAAGCTGTTTTCCAAAAGAGTTTCCATGGCAACCTCTTCTTGTCTACCTCAAAACAAGAGGGTTCTCTCTGCCTTCTTTCCCACAGCTCCAATGTCTTGCTAGACCAAAACTTCACCCCCAAGCTGGCTCATTCGATGGCTCACTGGTGTCCTGTCAACAAAAAGTCAAAATACACCACGATGAAGACCCGCCTTTTCCAGGCCTCCACCGCACATCTTCCAGAAGATTTCATCAGGGTGGGGCAGCTGACAAAGCGAGTGGACATATTCGGCTGTGGAATAGTAAGAGCTTCCTTCTCTGCTCAGATCTGGGCCTGTACACATTTGTCCTTCCCATGGCTCCTTTGTAAGCACATAATAGAGGCTCTTAGAAATGTTCCACCAAGTACAGCAGGGGTTGGCAAACTATGGCACACAGGTCAGAACCAGTCCAATGGCCTATTTTCTATGGCCTATAATTAAGACTAGTTTTTACATTTATAAAAGATTGAATAATAACAGCAACAAGAACAATCATAATAAAAGAATATGTGACAGAGATTGTTTGTGGCTCACAAAACCTAAAATATTTACGATCTAGCCTGTTACAGGAAGAGTTTGCCAACCCTTGAAGTAAAGGCCCCCTGCCCCATGAGTGTCCAGATTCCAATAGGCTAAAGGTACCTCCTGACTTCCCTGATTCGCATCCAGCCAGCCGTCTAATTATCTATCCAGTTGTCTGTTTGTTCTTGTTTGTTCATCCATCTGTTTTGTCCATCTGTCCATCCATCCATCAGTCCAGTTGTTATCCAACCATTCATCGGCAACAGCCACCCATCCATTCAGTATCTATCTACCCATCCAACCTCTGTCCTTGTCACCACTGCTGTCCTTCAGTACTGTGTGTCAGGCACTTGGAATGTAAATGTAACTATAACACAATCCCTCCCCCAGGAGTTCATGGTCTGAGTGTAGCAGTCTCCAAAGAATACCAGTTCCCTGAGATCTCAATAGGTTTGATGTGTTTAAAGGGTTTTGATGTGTTTAAGTAGGTTTGAGAAATGCTGGGTTGAGCAAGGTTAAGCAGGAAAAAAAAAAAGTTACCACAAAATTAACAAGAGCCTTTCATATGGTAAATAGCCTTTAATCTGGTAATTGTGAATTCACCACCACCCAGCAATGGTATGGAGGTGGGCTCCCAATCTCCACCCCCCCGTCAGGACTGGCTTATAAACTTGTTGAGGGTCTTCAGTGACCCTCGCTTGCTGGCACTGCTCACTACTAGGCTGTTTTCTGAAGGGGTCTCCATGGCAACCTCTTCCCAAAATGTTTCCCAAATGCCCTTGACTATGGAACCTTGTTTTCTTAGTATCTCTAAGCATCAGACACCTGTGGATCCCGGTCTGGGAAATGCTGGCTGAGAAAAGTGACAGTCGCTGGCTGACCTCTGCCAGGAGCCAACAGCTGCACCTTGGACCTTGCCTTCTCTCTTCCTCTCCAGCCTTAAACTCTATACTTCCTCTCTTTGACCACAGTCTGTCCCTCTACCTCTCCCACTAATGCCCTTCCTCTGAGCCACTTTCTGCCCTCAGCCCAGCCTCCACATACCAGATTCTGCTTCCCTCTATCTTCCAGCCCATCGGCCCTTCTGGTTTACTTGTCCCCCAATTCCCTCCCGCCTCCCCTTCCTCGCCCCCATCAGCCCCACTGCGAGGGGCTCAGTGAAGCTCAGCAGGGCCAGCCCAAGCTCCTGCTCCTTTAAGAACCAGTGGAACTGAACCCTAAGGCTGCCAGGCACTTATAAGGTAGAGCTTAAGAGCCTGGGTTTGAGTCCCGGCTCAGCTACTTTCAGCTGTGTGACCTAGGGTGTCATCTATAACTCTGGGCCTCAGTTTTGTCCTCTGGAAAATGGGGGTATTCATACATACGGAGATTAATAAGATGACGTATATAAACTGGTTAGCAGAGTATGTTGCATAGGTCAGCGTGATTATCATTATTGTGGTTGCCGTTATTCTTCCTACCTTCACACCCTCACTCTTGATTCTGCTTACTCTTGACTTTTTAACTCAGCTCCTGATGCAACAATTGACTTTCCTATTCACTCATTCATTCATTCAGTGAGTGCCTACTGGCTCCCTTCAGTCTTTTTCTCAGCCCTGCCACTGATGGATGGTACGATTTTGAACTTTGGTTCTTGTTGTGGGGAACACTGCATTTCTCTGTGTGTTTGTTTTCTTAATTTATTTTTTTATTGACATATAGTTGATTTACAGCGTTATGGTCATTTCTGCTGTACAGCACAGTGACTCAGTTATACACATATATACATTCTTTTTTATATTCTTTTCTATTGTGGTTTATCCCAGAATATTGAATATAGTTCTCCGTGCTATACCGTAGTAGGTCGGTGTTCTTTTTGATGAGCGCTAAGTAACTTCTGTAAAAGGCCTGGCACGGGGCCTGCCATGTGGAAGAGGCAGAGGAAATGTCTTTCTATTTATTTCCTCTTATTCTTCCCTCCTGCCTTGGCAGGACCCCAGCCGGAGTCACTTTTCCATGGGCTCCTCCGCCAGCTGCAGGGGTTCCCTCTGCTGCCCCCTCCTGGCCAGTGCCAGTCTGTTAGTAACCCTGCAGGCCCTTTCTGAGTGGAGGCGTTCTTGGCAGTGATGTGACCTTATTCTGACTTTGAGAGAAGTTGTGGGAGGGAGATTTGACACTAAGATGGAGTACCCACTGTCTCATATTTACAACCACTAGATCACCACGTACCACATAAGGATACAGGCTCAGATGCGGCGTGTGGGATCTTAGTTCCCCGACCAGGGATTGAACCCACACCCCCCTGCAGTGGAAGCGCTGAGTCTAAACCACTGGACCGCCAGGGAAGTCCCCAGATTTTAGTTTCTTGCCCAAAGGTCACCAAAGCATGTAAGGAACAGAGTCAGAATTTGAACCCAGGTCTGTCTGACTATGGACCCCTTAGCCAGTGTGCTGTTATCTCTGCTGAATTTCTGTTCAAAGCAGGTTTCCCATTTATTAAGATACAGATCACAGTTTGTCAATTTTGTGGTGGCTTACACTGGCTCAGGGCTGTGCTCCTTTCTTAAATGGATGTATTAATGAACAAATAATGTAAATAAAGGCCTGTGGGTGAAACGTGCTATAGATACTGCCGAGATTTTCTGTCTAGAATAGGTGTCTGCACATGGATTCCTCCTTTTCTTGAGATTAACATAGCAGTGCCTGCTTACCGTTCCTGATGGGTTTTAAATGAAGATATCTTTAGTATATATAGTGTGTGTATGTATATGTATGTGTGTATACAGATAGATGTATATATGTATATATATAGAGAGAGGTGTGTGTGTGTATCTTGTCTATCTATCTGATGGTAATACACAGACATTTGGTTTTCATCCTCCCTACCTTGCTATCAATTAACTTAAACCTTCTCCTAGTAGCTGGGTGGTGTGTTTAGCTGGAGGAGGTGTTTAGTGATAATCCCACGTTCCAGATTTTGGGCAAGTGTCTGTGCTGGCAGATGGCAGAGCCAGGCCTGGAGCTCAGAATTTGTTCCTGAGAAGGAACTTCTTTCTTGGCCAGAAGCTCCTGGGTGAACTTGTGCATGTGTGTGTGAACCGTGCTAACTCCCTGTTCTCACAGGTGTTAGCTGAGGTCCTCACTGGCATCCCCGCGATGGACAACAACCGGAGCCCGGTTTACTTGGTAAGGGAACCAGTCACTTCTTTCTCACAGCTGTGAGGGGTCTAGGGGTGGGGAGGGCAGGGACCTCCACTGTACCCATTTTACAGATGCTAACGAGGCCACAGTCCAGGGTTTGATTTGTACTTGTGCAAAGTAGCTGTAACCTTCCCCCTGCACCATCCAGGCAACAATTACGTTTTCATGATAAGAAAGTTTAGAATGTTTAGGGGAAATCCATGTCTTCTCTCTGCATGTCAGGCAATCATATAGAGTTTGACTTTATTTTTTAAATTTTTTGGCCGCGTCATGCAGCATGTGGGATCCTAGTTCCCCAACCAGGGATCGAACCCATGCCCCCTACCGCAGAAGCCCAGAGTCTTAATTAACCGCTGGACCTCCAGGGAAGTCCTAGGGTTTGTCTTTAAATTGGTGAAAGTTAATTTCAGCCCTTTTAGTTTTCGATAATAAAAACAATAATTTCCATTTTGTAGGTTTATAAGAACTGTCATTCAAATATACGTGTGCGTGTGTATAGTGTCATTTCAAAAATATAACAACACGCCCCACTGTGTGTCTGGCACTTTACATATGTTACTTTCTAGGTCCTCTGAATCCCCGTGAGATTGATCAAGCCGTTATGTTCACCTGCAGATGAGGTGAGCAGGCTCTGAGGTTTGCTTGAGATCTCAGCTTTACTAAGTATCAGAGTCGAGATTCTGAGTCACATCTGCTGGACTGCAGATCCTGAGTTCTTTTTTTTGTTTTTTTGTGTTTTTTTTTGCGGTACGCAGGCCTCTCACTGCTGTGGCCTCTCCCGTTGCGGAGCACAGGCTCCGGACGCGCAGGCTCAGCGGCCATGTCTCACGGGCCCAGCCGCTCTGCGGCATGTGGGATCTTCCTGGACCGGGGCACGAACCTGTGTCCCCTGCATCGGCAGGCGGACTCTCAACCACTGCGCCACCAGGGAAGCCCAGATCCTGAGTTCTTAACCCCAGTGCTCTCCTAACTCTTTAATTCTCATGACAGTCCAGCCATACGGATTCATCATCGTTATTATTACCATCCCCATTTTACATATGAGAAAACTAAGGCCAAGGTGAAGAGACGTATCTTATGACCCCCAGCGAGATGGCAGAGCTGGGATTTGAACCCATGTCTTCTGCAGAGCTCTGACCCCTATGCAAGCCCTCATCCTCTTCACTAATTTGAGAGGGGAGCACTTTTCTGACTTGATGTGGAGGCCATTGGAGCAGCTGGCTTTTTTGTGACTAGGCTCCAAAAGCATCCCCTTCACCCTGGGGTGGGAAGCTGAAGACCTCCCCTATACGCGGACAGTCACGACCTGTCCCTTTGCTGAATTCCCAGAGCTCTGCCCCTTTTGGGCACCAGGCCCCCGGTACTGCAGAGAGGTCGGTTTGGTCAGCTCAGATGTGGTTCGGGGCAGTTTGGGACAATTTCTCATATTCCGACAGTTTTCTTCAGATGTATTACCCAGCACATTCACCCAGGGATTGAATGTCACAGGGGAAGGAGCCTTTGGAGACACTTAGGTGAAACTTTCCAGAAGGCCTTTTTGGTAAATGGTTTCTAAAAACATGGAGGAAATAATTTTTTTTTAATCTAGTTTCTTTCTCTTCTTCTGGACCCAAATAGGGTCTCCCATCATCCCTTGTTGTGGTACTTTTAATTCATTGTGCAAAAAATTAAAATTCAAGTCAGAGATGAAAGCTGTGGCCAAGTGGGTCCAGGGTGGGAGGAGCCAGCCTCTCCTCCACACTCGGGAGTGTTCATGGCTGCAGTGTCTCTGGAGGTCATTGGGTGGTTTCCATCAAAATTTAAAATGTGTGTACCCTCTGATGCAGCAATTTCACTTGTACGCTAGGGAAACGCATACAAGTAAGAAAGACAGAGAGACGAGGATGTTCGTTGTAGCTCTAGTTATGGTAGTGAAGCATTGCTAACAAGTGAAATATCTATCAATTGGGAGGCGGTTAAAAAAATGACGATATGATCATACACACCATGGAACACCATGAAGTTATTTATAAAAAAAGCTTTATGAGTATGTTTGTAAGTACTTACAATGAGGATAAAGTGTATAATATGATAAATGTTGACATTTGTGTTTATCTGTGAAATCGTCACCAAATCAAGATAATGAGCATGGCCACTACCCCAGAAGTTACCTCTGCTCATTTGTCACCCTCCTCTCACCCCTCCCCACCCTGCCGTCCCCCGCAGCCATTGGTCTGCTTTCTGTCACTGTACAACTGTACAAAAGTTTCTCTTTTCTGGAGTTTCCTGTAAAGGAAACCGTGGAGAGTGTGTGTGCTCTTTTGTTGTCTGGCCTTTCCCACTCAGCATAGTTTTTGTGGGATGCACCCATGCTCTGTTTGTGTGTTGGAGTTCATTTCTTTAGATGCCAAATGATGCTCTAGTGTGTGGATGTGCCCCCATTTGTCCATTCACCTGTTGATGACGTGTAGGGTGTTTCCAGCGTTTGACCAGTACATATAAAGCTGCTGGTACCTTTGTGTGGGGATCTCAGTGTGGACGTATGCACTTATTTCTGTCAAGGTGTAATTCACACTTCTGAGGTATACAAAAATGGTATGAGTTTTGACAAACGTAGATGGTCGGGAGACCACCACCACAATCAAGATATGGAATATTTATTTCATTACAGAATATTCCCTCACGTCCCTTTATAGTCAATCCCCTTTCCCCGCTTCCAGGCCCTGGCAACTACTGATCTAGTTTCTGTCTGTGTCGTTCCATCTCTTCTGGAGCGCTGTGTAAGTGGAATCGTAGAGCGTGTGCCTGTTCGTTGCGGGCTCCTTCCACTTAGCGTGCTGCCTTTGAGATTCATCCATGTCGTATGTATCAGTGGTTGATTCCTCGCGCTGCTGGGGAATACTCCGTTGTATGGATGTCCGACCATTTGTTGATCCGTTGACCGGTTGCTAGACATCTGGGTTGTTTCCCGGTTTTGGCAATTCTGAATAAAGCTGACATAAACATTCTTGTTTTAGAAAAAGCAAAACAAGAGAGACGTGTATGTTCTGACAGGGAGATATCTGCAAGTGAGAAAAAATCAAGTTCAAAACAGTATATATAGTGTGATCCCGTCTTTGGTACTAAATAGATGAATGAATTTACAAATTGTATCTTATATTTTCTTATTTATCTGGGGCTAATATAGTACCTACCTGGTAGGGTTTAGTGAAGATTAAATAATATGTGACGTATGTAAAACAGTGACTAGAACATAGTAAGCCCTCTGTGTGGTAGCTACTATTACTACTACGCTTACTTTAATAGCTCTTAGGAGATGGCTTGCCATTGTTATTGTATATAACTAAAGTGATTATAACTGTGGACTTTTATAGCAGAAACTCTAGAAAAATGTAATCCAGCCTATTAGCAGGGGTTGCCTTTGGAGAGTTGAAATAAGGGGAGGGGTTAACTTTTGCCCTAAAACTTCAACTGCTTCTATTTTAGTTTTTAACAACAACAAAAAAATGTTTTTAATAATACTGTTGATTTTGACTAATTTCTTTTTAATTAAAATGTTTAATTCAAGTAATCTGCATACTTGGCTTAGAAAACGTAGCAGCACCTAGCAACTACTCCAGGCCTCTTTCCCTGGCCTGCCTTCAGGGACGCCCACTTCCTTAACAAGTCCTTTTTATGGGGCTTCCCTGGTGGCGCAGTGGTTGAGAGTCCGCCTGCCGATGCTAGGGGACGCGGGTTCGTGCCCCGGTCCAGGAGGATCGCACGTGCCACGGAGCGGCTGGGCCCGTGAGCCATGGCCACTGAGCCTGGTGCGTCTGGAGCCTGTACTCCACAACGGGAGAGGCCACAACAGTGAGAGGCCCGCGTACCGCAAAAAAAAAAAAGTCCTTTTTATTATGGACAATTTCAAACATACACAAAAGTCAAGAAAAGAATATAAGGAATCTCCATGCATCCATCCCATCAGTTATCAACATCATCCTTTTCTTATTTCTTTTGCAACCCCCAAACCATTTTTGTCTGTGTATTTTCAAGCAAATCCCAGATATTGTTATTTCACCCATAGAATTTAGTTTTCTTAATTACTTATTATCATTTAATACCCATTTCATATTTAGATGTCCCAGATTGTCTCAAAAATGACTTTTTAAAGTTGGTTCGTTTGAAACCAGATGCAAGCAAGGTGCCGTGTTTCTGAAGACTTGGGTTCTCTCGCTGCGCCCCTCCCCCCTTCTTTCTGCCTGGCATTGCATTTTTGCATAAAGTGGGTCGCTTCTGTGGTAGACTCACGTGCTGGATTTTTCTGATTGCATCTTGTTGTATCTTTAACTTGTTTCTCTGTTCCCCCTGTTTCCTGTGCCCTGGTTGTCAGCCCTTGAGACTTGATTAGAATCATGGTCTAGGTGGTTCTGTGTACTTCCTTTTGCATCACAGCCTGAGGAGTGCGGCAGACTGCCCTCCTTTTAGTACTAAGATTCATCAGGGTTCAGGTGGAGTTGCTGAGTCCCTCCATTACTAAGTTCCCCGTCACTCTGCCTCCGAGTGTTCTTGATGGAGGATGGCGTCTTGTGATGGCGGTTACTGAGTGAGACCCAGGATTTCATGGGCTGTAGTCAAGTGGGGAGCACTTACACCGTTCCTTCAGGGCAATCACTATGCACAGTTTCTCATTTGTTTCAGATGGTGGTAACCTCCATATCCGTAAATAATACGCTTCTATTCTTATTTACAGATTTGTCAACTTTAAATACCATTACACTTTTAAAAAAAATAAATTTTATTCATTTATTTATTTTTGGCTGCGTTGGGTCTTCGTTGCTGCATGTGGGTTTTCTCTAGTTGCGGTGAGCAGTGGCTCCTCTTAGTTGCGGTGCCCGGGCTTCTCATTGCGATGGCTTCTCTTGTTGCAGAGTGCGGGCTCTAGGCGCGCGGGCTTCAGTAGTTGTGGCGCGCGGGCTCAGTAGCTGTGGCTCACGGGCTGTAGAGTGCAGGCTCAGTAGCTGTAGTGCACGGGCTTAGTTGCTCCGCGGCATGTGGGATCTTCCCGGACCAGGGCTCGAACCCGTGTGCCCTGCATTGGCAGGCGGGTTCTTAACCACTGTGCCACCAGGGGTGTCCCACCATTACACTTTTTAAAAAGATAAAAATCTAAAAAGGCAGAACTCACATGAAAGAATCGTGCAAAGGGGCATTTAAAAATGAACCCCTTGCCAGTTTTAGGTTTTCAGTCTACAGGTACTGAGTTATTGATGGTGTCAGGTGTCTAGGTATTTTTTGGATTCTTAGAAAGCCCATTTTCTCAATTGGGAAACTGAGGCAGAGTGGGGACTATTTTGTTTTGTTCTTGAAGCAGATATCACAACCCATGTCTGATAATCTCTGATAATATTTTACTCTGAATTATAACTATTTGTATACAAAGCTGTATGAAGCAGTAAAAATTTAGTTTTACATTTAATAAATCACTTCTATTAAAAATAGTAAAATTACACAAAAAGGAAGAAACTTAACCAGAAAATAAATTAGCTTGTACAATATATGAAAACATTTGTAAGGAACTTACCATCTGCCAGGTACTGTTCTTGGTGTTGGAGATACAAAGTTAAAGTTCTTACGCTCCTGGAGCTTTCATTCTAGGGGAGGAGAACAAAGGATACTTAAGTAAATGAAAATATGTGTAGTTCCAGGCCAGTGGTAAGTGCTATGAAGAAATGTGAAGTAATGTTAGGGGACAGAGTGAAAGAGTTGGAGGAGGGCTGTTTTAGGTCAGGGAAAGCTTCTTGGCGTAGGTAACATCAGAGCAGAGACCCAAATGAAGGGAGGGTCCAGGACATGATAAAGCTCAAGGGAGGGGCATTCTAGACCGAGAGAAGAATAAGTGCAAAGGCCCTGAGGCAGGATGAGCTTAGGGGCTTCCAAGATAGAAGGAGGAGACAGAGTGGCTGAGTACAGTGAGCTAGAAGGACAGAGGGAGGAGAGGAGATGGGATAGGTCTGCAGGGGCCAGATTGTCACAAAATCTGGGGTTTCTGAAGGCCATAGTTAACAGATGGGGACGTATTATAGGAGGTCAGGAACTGTTGGTGTTAAAAACAAACACACAGGGCTTCCCTGGTGGCGCAGTGGTTAAGAATCCGCCTGCCAATGCAGGGGACACAGGTTCGAGCCCTGGTTCGGGAAGATCCCACATGCCGCGGGGCCAGTAAGTCCGTGAGCCACAACTGCTGAGCCCGAGCTGTAGAGCCTGTGAGCCCAACTACTGAAGCCCGTGCGCCTAGAGCCCGTGCTCTGCGACAAGAGAAGCCACCGCAATGAGAAGCCCGCGCAGCGCAAGGAATAGAAGCCCCCGCTCGCCACAACTAGCGAAAGCCCGCGCACAGCAACAAAGACCCAACGCAGCCAAAAATAAATAAATAAAATAAGTAAATTTATTAAAAAACACACCCACCAAAAAAACCCCTTTTATTTTTCCAAATATAAATGCAAAACAGGCTTGTAGAACATTTAGTAAATATAGGAAAATATAGAAAATAAAATAGAAATCGTTCTTGGAGATGACTACTGTTAATATTTTACACCCTGCCCCCTGGTATTTATTCTATATATGTATATATACACACAGTTTATATTATTTATATTTATATATTTTATATTATTTATTACATGGATTTTCAATTTTTGCATTTTATATAGCATGAAATATTACACAATATTTTTATATAATGCATGTAGCATATAACATAAAGTGCATTGAAATATTTCTGTATAAATATTTTATATAGTTATTTAAAGTATTATATATTGTATATAAATATATATTATATATTATATGTTATATATAATTATATAAAATGTTTTATGTATTTATATGTGTAACCATATAAAATACTGTATATCTATGAAATATCATTACAAATACGTATATATAAAACATATTGTTTAAAGTATACAATATTTTATATATAAATAAGTATATATGTAGGATATACATGGAAAATTTATATATAAATGTTATAGTGTTTACATAAATAAATATACCACAAATATAAAAAAATACATATAAATCTCATATGTTAATATATGATAGATTAATGCACTATATACTATATCAATCAATATTATACATAATTATATTACATATTAATTTCCTATATTTAATATATTTAATCAGTAAAAGTAATATATTTGTAACCTATTTATATAAGTAGGTTTATATTTATATAAGTTGCAAATAAGTAAATATATACATGTGCGATGTAATATATAATTTGTACTATACAAATATATAGTAATATATTTATTATTATTTATACAGCATATCTTCTGTTTTAGGAATAGTTCAGATTTCTGCTTTCTAAGTAGCATAAAATGTTGTAACATGTAAATACAAAATTTAAAATATAAAAATATACATAATATTATATATAGTACATCTCCTATTAAATATACATGTGTCAGAATCCTACATCCTAAAATGTTTATTTTGTATCATGAGAGATTTTTCCTGTAAATGTTATTAATAAGATGAGTTATTGGTGTAAGTAAAGTGCTCAGCACGTAGTAAGTACTATATAAATGGTAGCTATTATTACTATTAATTATTATCACTAATAGACTATTGAATGTTGATTGTGTCAAGTATCACACTTTTTCACACGTTATGCTTTAGATGCCCTATGTCATTTAATTTTTGTGTTAGTCCTATTATCCCCATTTTCCTGATGAAGCAACCCAAGGCCCCCCTGCCTGACGGGGCTTATGAGTGTGGTACAGAATGCCCTGTACATGTGGGGAATTTAGCAGTTCTCCAGTTCTGCCGTTTTACTCGGTCCTGGGATCCTTGCAATTAGTTTTAAAAACACTGTTGGTTTTCTGGGTGTTTGCCGCTCTGGTGCAATCCTGGAGGTGGGTGGGGCACGTGTGGTTAGACTCCACACCCCTGCAGCTCACACGGAGGGTATTTCCACTCTTCTTCCCACAGAAGGATTTACTCCTCAGTGAAATTCCCAGCAGCACCACACGGCTCTGCTCCAGTAAGACAGATGTGGAGAAAGTGATGGCCAAGGAGATCTGCCAGAATTACCTGGAGAAGAGAGCAGGGAGGCTGCCAGAGGCCTGTGCCGAGGCCTTGGCCATGGCCGCCTGCCTCTGCCTGCGGAGGCGCAACGCCAGCCTGGCGGAGGTGAGCCTAACGTTCAGCCTTCCCCCAGCAGTGAGCCCTGTCCTGCGTCAGCAGGACCTCAATTCCCCGGCTGCATGAGTCTGCTTTACCAGGGGCTCTGTCACGATCCCTTTACCGATGCCCTTACCGAGAAGTGATTTCATACACCAGGGCCATATTTGTTTGCAAACAGCAGTATCTGCTGGAGCTCCCAGCAGCCAAACTGGAGTCTGGTCCTGAGGGTGCCCAGGACCACACCCTCGGATATAACAGAAGTCCGTCTGCTTTCTCTGAACGGGCTTTATTTCTCCTCCTCTCTGTAGGCCCCTTCTCATTCCCTCCATCCTCTTGGTCAGGGGATACAGCCGTATTCATTTACAGGTCATGGTTCTGTCTTCACTGAGCGGCCCAATTCCAACCTCTTAGTGAGAGAAACTGATTGGCTTAGCTAGGGTCAGGTGTCTACCTGTTGGCCTATCAGGTAAGGTGGGGGTCCGGTATATAAACCCGGTGGCCAGGGGGTCAAGCCTGGAAGGTGGAAGGGCCAGGTTCCAGAGAAAGGGATCATTCCTTAACCCATGGACTAAGCAGACATCAATCACCGCAGAGGATAAAACATTTTCTTATGGACAGGATATGCAGAGGGGGTTTCCATGGTAACAGGTGTAAATTTGGGCACCAACTTTACTAGGCCTTTCTAAGTACAAAATAACTGCCTGAGAGGGCTCATCGAGATCATCCCACGGAGTGATTTTCCAGGGATGCCTGACAGAGAGGGGCTCCTTGGGAAGAGGCAGGAAGAGGGCTGTGGATGGCTGCAGGCCCCACCCATGACTCCAACCAGACATCCACTGTCACTTCTCATAATTGTATTGGGTTCTCAGTATTTTATCTGAGGAAAGGGTTTGGTAGCTGAAAAAAAAAATCTTCAAACACCACTGTTAGGGCTTCCCTGGTGGCGCAGTGGTTGAGAGTCCGCCTGCCGATGCAGGGGACACGGGTTCGTGCCGCAGAGCGGCTGGGCCCGTGAGCCATGGCCGCTGAGCCTGCACATCCGGAGCCTGTGCTCCGCAACGGGAGAGGCCACAGCAGTGAGAGGCCCGCGTACTGCAAAAAACAACAACAAAAACAACAACAAAAAACACCACTGCTGTAGCCCAGCCCTCCCCTTTTACAGATGGAGATGTTGAGGCCAAGAGAGGGGGAGATGAGGCCAGAGGGAGTTTCTGTCAGAGCCCTCTGGACTCCTGGCTCAGCCCCAGCTCTACCCTCTTGCACCAGGACATGGCAGGAGCTAGAGACCAAGTCACCGCTCTCAGTCTAGGCTGTGCTCCAGCTGCCCGTGTGCCACAGTGTTCAGTCACTCATTCAGCAGTGGTGTGCTGGGCCCCGGGGATATATCGGGGAACAAGGCAGGCCCAGTTCCACTTTCCTGGAGTTCACAGACATTGTGTAGTAACCATCTGGTGAGCGCTGGTGTAGCATATTACGGGAGCCCCATGCAGGACTTTCCCAAGGAAGTGATGTGTAAGCAGATGAAGAGCAACCGAAGCAGAAGGAACAATTCATGCAAATAGCCTGAGTTGAGAGAGAGCTTAGAAGGTCAAGGGCCTGGAATAAGGTCAGAGTGGCTAGAACACAGAGTACCTGGGGCAGAGTGGCTTGTGATGAGGCTGCTGGGGAAGGAGGAGCCCGACAACAGAGGGCTTTGCAGCCACAGTCAGGATTTTGAGGAAGTCACTGGGGGTATTAAGCCGTGGCAGGACATAATCAGACTTAAGTTTTAAAAAGATCTCTCTCCCTCAACCACTTATTCTTTCATTCCTTCATTCATTTTACTCTTTTGTTCAGTGTATCACTTAAAGTACATTCAAAGAAGCTGCTATAATGAGGAGACTCCAAGTGAGATAAAAGTTTGTTCTGTTTAGCTCAACAGTTTGAATGTAGGCAGTCCAGAGCTGATGTCGCAGTGCCGCAGTATTGGGGGATTTGGGCTCCTGTATTGTTGCTCTGCTCCCCTTATCATGTGACTTCCACTTCGGAATCCAAAAAGGCTGCTTTAGCTCAGGCCATCACATCTGCATTCCAGCCACTAAAAGGGGGTTAAAAAGGAGAACATATACCCTTCCTCGTAAGGGTGTGACCTGGAAATGCACATATCACTTCTTCTCCCATAGGCCAGAACCTAGTTATGTAGTTTTGTAGTTTTTAGCTTGGCAAGTATTTATTGGGCATATGTTGTGAAGATTTGTCTCAAAAGGTGACATTTGAACTGGGCCTTGAAGCATGAGGAAGCATTTGCTATGTAGAATAAAGGGGATAGGGCACTTTCATATACAAAGAGGAATGAAAATGGTCATTGTCCGCAGTATTTCACAACCAAGCTAGGAAGTTGAGAGGTCAGTAGGGTCATGGCCTTGAAGAGAAGCAGACTTGGGTTTAGTGGTCAGCTCTGCCACTCACTGACTGGGTGACCTTAGGCAGGGAACTTAACCTCTCTGATCTTTTAATTTTTTATTTCTAAAAAGTCATTTACATTATGTGTCAAATGTGCTTTGTAAAGTGCAAGGCACTGAGCAAATGAAATTTGTTATTTTTACTAAGGGTAGGTTTGTGTGCCGTTTATGTGTGTGTGTGTGTGTGTGTGTGTGTGTGTGTGTGTGTGAAGAAGAAATATTCCTTCCCTGCCTGCCTCTAATTTTACTAACCTCCCTAACCAGAAAAGCCCTCAAGGGCAATATCTATATTACTTAGGGCATTTCTAGCTGAAAGTGATAGAAACTCAACTCGAATTATTAGATTCGACCCACAGACACACACGTAACCACGTAACAGAGAAGGAAGCAGGGAGCCTATGAATGAGAGGATGAATGATTTATTGCTCATTTAACCAAACTGCAGGCAGCATAGGTATTGCTGGGGCAGCTAGACCCAGGGTCTCAACCAGCAAAAGTACAAATATCTGTATCTCTGTGCCTGTGGCGCGTTCTCTCTCTCTTCCCCAAGGTGTGTGGCTCTGTGGCTGCTGTGGAAGAGCAGCTGAGAGGTCAGGAGACGTCGCTCCCTTGGAGTGGTCTTTCCGAGTGCACAGGCTCTTCCTCCAATACCCCAGAAGAAACGGACGACGTGGACAATTCCAGCTTCGAAGCCTCCTGCTGCATGAGGGAGGCACCCTGGGCCGGGGCTGCCTACTCGCCTCCCCCCCCAGCGGATGGAGAAAGTGAGCTGCCGGCTGGTGGGGCAGTGGAAGCTGACTCCTCCTCTGAGGCCTGCGCCAGTGCAGAACCTCCCCAGGATGGTAAGCGTGGGATCTGAGTCCTTATACACTCTCATTTATGTCCCCAACTCAGTCTATCATTTATTCCTTCTCTCCCGCATTCACGCGTTCATTTGCTTATCCAGCTGTTCACCTGCCAGCTGGCCGCGCCAAGAGAGTCATCCTCCTTCTCCCCCGGCCCCCGATGTCAAGTCCCTCACTCAGTCCTGTCCACTGACCTGAATAGCCCTCTGCTCCATCTGCTTCCCTGCATTGCCCGTCCCCGTCCCCCTACCCCTCATCTAAGCTACTCTCCTCTTGCTGGATGAGCGCACAGCCTCCCTGTGGCCTCCCTGATCTGCTCTGGCCCCTCACCAGTTCTTCATCCAGGGGCCAGCCAGAGTGGTTTTTAAAAACAACTCATGTCACTCCTCGTTTAAAGCCCTTCTGTGGTTCCCCACTGCACTTAGAGACCAAGTAAAAACTCTCCCTTGGGACCAGCAAAGCCCCTTGTGGTCTGTCACCGGCCGCCTCTCTATCCTCACTTCACACCTTGCCAGCTGCTTCCAAAGATAGCTTCTATTTCTGACCCTGGGGTCCAAACACACCAGGTTTCCTTCTGAAATAAAAATTCGGAAGGCCTTTACAATTCAGCGTCCTCATCCCCTGGTAAACGTGGCTCTGTGAATGTCTCAGGCTCTGACCTTTCCTGTTGTTCCTCCTCCCACATGGAGGTGAGTGGAAGAAGAGAGAGAGAGTGTAAGCTTCATTCTAACATTGCCCCCCACCCCCAGGGGAGAAGCATGGAAGCCCCTCCTCTCTGAAAGGTGGGGGCAGGTGACAGGCCTTCCCTGAAAAGGCAGAAGCAATGACAATGCTCATTCCACTCAGGGCCTGATTCAGAAGTCCGATTTAAGTGAAAAACTCTGACCAAGTCTGACTTTCTAAGAATTATAACAACTGTTTCCAAATACCTTTTGTTCAAGTTCTTTACTTTCCATTGAATGTCAGCTACAGAGACTTCGTGGAAAATTGAGATCAATGAGGCCAAAAAGAAACTGATGGAGAATATCCGGCTCTACAAAGAAGAGAAACTGGATAGCATTGAGCTTTTTGGCCCTTGATGACTCGAACATAGCTGAGGACCCTCGTCCTCCATTGGAAAAATGAACGTCAATCGAGAAAAAGATCTAAGGAAGAATCAAGATCTCCCAGGAAACACCAAACATCAGCTTCCCTTGGGTGGCGGCAGAGACACTTCCATTTTACCAGAGTGAGTTAGGGGAGACGGGACCTCAGCTTTCAGAGACACAAAAATCCATGAAGTCCTCTTCCTTTCTGACATTTGTCAATCAGAGCTCTGGGTTATCAGGAGACTGAAGGGGAAACCCTGATACATGAGCCCAGGATGTGGGCGATTTTGTGGTTCCGGGGAGCATGTGACGATAACCACCCTAATAGATGCCATTGCCTGGCTCTCACCCTTGACAACCGATTGAGCATTCTGAGCGCTGATGGAACTTTCCAAAGCTAAGATCTCTGGGTAATATTTGCTACCAACTGCCTGCAAACTTCCATGACCTTTGCATGAAAGACTTTCAACTTGTGTCCCATTTCGGTTCTTCACTCCCTCGTCAAGGTCTCAAGTTTTACAAATGCCAGACACCTGGCAGAAGGCTCTGGAGGTTTTCTGCTTTCTCTTTCAGAAATATTGCAGTCCACAGATATTTATTTAATGCCCACTCTGCACCTTTATCCTCCCATTCCACTAATGCTAATATTTTAAATAGAGTTTTTATTTAGAGAGTATGTATTATTTATGTCTGTAGATAAAGAACCAGGAGAACTAGGTTCATGTTTGATTCTGCTGCTAATTTAATTTCTGGAACCTCAGTTTCCTTGTAAGTAACATGCATTCATCCTCCCTCCCTGGGCTGTTGGGGAGGAACGGGTGAGACATGGCTACAGAAATACTTTGAAAATGTACTTGTCCTGTTTTGTTAAATAAATTTTTAAAAAGACATTAAGTGTTTATTTTTGTCATGTACCTAACATTTATTGCAGTGGGTATATTTCTGAAAAGTCACGTTGCAAGTCTTTTTAAATTCAGCGTGTCCTATTTTATTTTTTAATAAATTTATTTTATTTATTGATTTTTGGCTGTGTTGGGTCTTCGTTGCTGCGTGTGGGCTTTCTCTAGTTGTGGTGAGTGGCGGCTACTCTTCGTTGAGGTGCTTGGGCTTCTCATTGCGGTGGCTTTTCTTGTTGCGGAGCACGGGCTCTAGGCGCGCGGGCTTCAGTAGTTGTGGCGCGCGGACTTAGTTGCTCTGCGGCATGTGGGATCTTCCCGGACCAGGGCTCGAACCCATATCCCCTGAATTGGCAGGTGGATTCTTAACCACTGAGCCACCAGGGAAGCCCTTACTTTTATTTATTTATTTATTTTTGGCTGCGTTGGGTTGCAGGTGACAGGCCTTCCCTGAAAAGGCAGAAGCAATGACAATGCTCATTCCACTCAGGGCCTGATTCAGAAGTCCGATTTAAGTGAAAAACTCTGACCAAGTCTGACTTTCTAAGAATTATAACAACTGTTTCCAAATACCTTTTGTTCAAGTTCTTTACTTTCCATTGAATGTCAGCTACAGAGACTTCGTGGAAAATTGAGATCAATGAGGCCAAAAAGAAACTGATGGAGAATATCCGGCTCTACAAAGAAGAGAAACTGGATAGCATTGAGCTTTTTGGCCCTTGATGACTCGAACATAGCTGAGGACCCTCGTCCTCCATTGGAAAAATGAACGTCAATCGAGAAAAAGATCTAAGGAAGAATCAAGATCTCCCAGGAAACACCAAACATCAGCTTCCCTTGGGTGGCGGCAGAGACACTTCCATTTTACCAGAGTGAGTTAGGGGAGACGGGACCTCAGCTTTCAGAGACACAAAAATCCATGAAGTCCTCTTCCTTTCTGACATTTGTCAATCAGAGCTCTGGGTTATCAGGAGACTGAAGGGGAAACCCTGATACATGAGCCCAGGATGTGGGCGATTTTGTGGTTCCGGGGAGCATGTGACGATAACCACCCTAATAGATGCCATTGCCTGGCTCTCACCCTTGACAACCGATTGAGCATTCTGAGCGCTGATGGAACTTTCCAAAGCTAAGATCTCTGGGTAATATTTGCTACCAACTGCCTGCAAACTTCCATGACCTTTGCATGAAAGACTTTCAACTTGTGTCCCATTTCGGTTCTTCACTCCCTCGTCAAGGTCTCAAGTTTTACAAATGCCAGACACCTGGCAGAAGGCTCTGGAGGTTTTCTGCTTTCTCTTTCAGAAATATTGCAGTCCACAGATATTTATTTAATGCCCACTCTGCACCTTTATCCTCCCATTCCACTAATGCTAATATTTTAAATAGAGTTTTTATTTAGAGAGTATGTATTATTTATGTCTGTAGATAAAGAACCAGGAGAACTAGGTTCATGTTTGATTCTGCTGCTAATTTAATTTCTGGAACCTCAGTTTCCTTGTAAGTAACATGCATTCATCCTCCCTCCCTGGGCTGTTGGGGAGGAACGGGTGAGACATGGCTACAGAAATACTTTGAAAATGTACTTGTCCTGTTTTGTTAAATAAATTTTTAAAAAGACATTAAGTGTTTATTTTTGTCATGTACCTAACATTTATTGCAGTGGGTATATTTCTGAAAAGTCACGTTGCAAGTCTTTTTAAATTCAGCGTGTCCTATTTTATTTTTTAATAAATTTATTTTATTTATTGATTTTTGGCTGTGTTGGGTCTTCGTTGCTGCGTGTGGGCTTTCTCTAGTTGTGGTGAGTGGCGGCTACTCTTCGTTGAGGTGCTTGGGCTTCTCATTGCGGTGGCTTTTCTTGTTGCGGAGCACGGGCTCTAGGCGCGCGGGCTTCAGTAGTTGTGGCGCGCGGACTTAGTTGCTCTGCGGCATGTGGGATCTTCCCGGACCAGGGCTCGAACCCATATCCCCTGAATTGGCAGGTGGATTCTTAACCACTGAGCCACCAGGGAAGCCCTTACTTTTATTTATTTATTTATTTTTGGCTGCGTTGGGTCTTCGTTGTTGCACACAGGCTTCAGTAGTTGTGGCACTTGGGCTTAGTAGTTGTGGCTTGCAGGCTGTAGAGCGCAGGCTCAGTAGTTGTGGCACATGGGCTTAGTTGCTCCACGGCATGTGGGATCTTTCTGGACCACGGATCAAACCCGTGTCCCCTGCATTGACAGGTGGATTCTTAACCACTGTGCCACCAGGGAAGTCCCACCCTTGTCTTAAACTCTGGTGGCTGTGAGGATTCAACCAGAGTCCGTGTTATGTGCCCTGAATATGACCTGGCGTGTGGTAATCACCTTAAAATTATGAGCAGTATGTTTCCAAAGCATTTTGAGCAATAGAGGACAGTTGCCAATTGGGTAATATTACCCAGACAGATTTGCATTTCTAGACCAGGGCTTCACAAATTTCCCAAGAAGTCAGAGAACCACTTTGAGAATCTATGAAAGCTTTGGACCTTCTTCCTCCAGCAAGCTGTAAATTCATACACAATTCTGTATATGAATTCCAGGGGATCATGAGCACCAAGGTGTCTTTCCATGAATTCCTAGAAGGAACGCCTGACTTTTTTTAAGTTAATAGATGCACACAGCAACAAACAAAAAACCCAAACAGTACAAAAGATTACATAGGGGATTCCCCACTGGGATCTTAGTCCCTCATTTCTTCTTCTCAGAGGCAACGGCTGTTACTAGTTTGGGGATTCTTCCAGAGATGATAAAAAAAATGTTTTAAAAAAATCTTTGTGCTCAACTTCATTGGTTATTAGGGAAGTGAAAATCAAAACCACCATACAGAGAGACACCCCTGGGGGAAAAATATCTTCTAAAGAGATTTCTGAGAATGACCGGAAATTCCAATTAAAATAAGATAGATTTATTTTGACAAATATTGCAATACTAACAACATTTCTCTGAATGTGGGTACTACTAAGAGCATTCCAGTGACTTTATCATGTATGTTAAAAATTAAACATTTATCATCTGTTTTGTCAATCCTATCAGGTATTTAAAATAAATTTTATTAGGTATTAGAAAAAATCAAAACCACAATGAAATAACCACTCACACCTGCTTGGACGGCTGGAATGGAAAAGACAGACAAAAACAAGCGCTGGGGCTTCCCTGGTGGCGCAGTGGTTGAGAGTCTGCCTGCCGATGCAGGGGACACGGGTTCATGCCCCAGTCCGGGAAGATCCCACATGCCGTGGAGTGGCTGGGCCCGTGAGCTATGGCCGCTGAGCCTGCGCGTCCGGAGCCTGTGCTCCGCAACGGGAGAGGCCGCAACAGTGAGAGGCCCGCGTACCAAACAAACAAACAAACGAACAAAAAAACAAGCGCTGGCAAGGTTGTAGAGAAATTGGAACCCTCATACATTGCTGGTGGGATTGTAAAATGGCCAGCCACTTTGGAAAAGTTGGAAAAGTTAAACATAGTTTCCATATGACCCAGCAATTCCACTCTAGGTATCTACCTAAGAGAAATGAAAACATATTCATACAAAAACTTACACAACAGTGTTCATAGCAGCAATATTCATAATAGCCAAAAGGTAGAAACAACCCGAATGTCCATCAAAAGATGAAAACAGAATGTCGTATATCTATACAATGTACTATTATTCAGCCATAAAAAATGAAGTACTGATACATGCTACAACATGGGCAAACTTGAAAAGATAATGCTAAGTAAAAGAAACCAATCATATATTGTATGATTCTGTTTTTGTGAAATGTCCAGAACAGGCAAATCCATAGAGACAGAAATTAGATGTGTGTGTGTGTGTGTGTGTGTGTGTGTGTGTGGTGTGTGTGTGTATGTGGAGGGGGAGTGGTTTGGGGGGGGAAGTGGTAATGATCACAAGATTTTAGGGTGATGAAAAGTTTTAAAATTAGATTATGGTGATGGTTGTACAACTCTAAATGTACTAAAAAAATCATAGAATTATGTATCGTTGAACTTTATGGTATGTAAATTATATCTCAATAAAGCAGTTAGAAACACACAAATACAGAGTGGTTACTCTCAGGCATTTAAAAACATTTTATCTCGAGGCTCCACTCGTCTCTCATTTATTATTTTTTTGCTGTACACAGGGTATTTTCATTCAATCTGGAACCTGTGTTTTCTCACATCTTTCTTGGCCATTCTTCCTCAACAGTACTTTTGGAGCACTTCATTCTTTTTGCCCGGTATTCCATTGTATGGTCCTTCTGTAATTTACATAACTAGCACTTGCTGGGTACTGAGATTGTTTCCATTCTTCCTGCTCCCAATGGTGCTGCCTTCCAAGGAGGTTTCACCAATACGGTGATGTATGGAAGTGCGTTTCCCCACATCCTCAACTACGAAGCATGTTATCACGCTATTTGATCTTTGCTAACCTAATGGGTGAAAACATAATTTTATTTGTACTCTAAATGACTGAAATGGACCCATTTTTTCATATGTTAAAATGAAATCTAACGAATTTCGTGATTTGCTTCGTTCATCAGTGCATTTCCTTTGCCCACTGAAATATCTTATTGCCAGAGTTTTTACATAGTAGGGACATCAGCCCTTTGCCACGTGTTCCAAATGTTTTTCCAAGTTTGTACCTTGTTTTTAACTTTTATATTTTTTGCCAGAAGGATATTTTACATTTTTTGTAGTCTTTTTTATATTTTCCTCCGTAGTTTCTAATTTCTAATTACAATTCTGTCATTTTCTGTGTTTTGTCACTTGGTCTCTGTAAATGGAGTGATGATGCTGGTGTGGGTTCGATGAGCGTATCTGGATCTGAAGGCGTCCTGCTAAGGGGGACAGCGCTGAGTGGCAGGGAGCAGCCCTAGGGAACCCGGCTCCCCTTGTCCCCTACCCACACCAACGGCAGGCCTGAGGAACTGCGGCCCGGCCTTAGCTTCGCGCTCTTCGAGCCAACGTGAGTGGCTCCGCCCCGGCTAGCCTCCGACCAATGGACGAGCTTCTTAAGGCGTAGGGTCCCGCCTCCAGACCTCCTGGCCAAAAGGAAAGCTCCGTCTTGCTTGGGGTCCCGCCCCTTGCCGATTTGACCAATAGGCGCCCTCCCTTCAGCGCAGGACCCGCCTCCTCCGCCCGCCCGCCCGCAGACCTCACTGCTCATTCCGGTAGGCGGGCGCAGCGGCGGCCGGTGTGGTCAGAACTCGGGCGGAGGCAGGGCCGGTGCCGCAGGACTGGGGCGGGCGGCGGGCGGGCGGCGAGCGGGCGGCCAGGGCAGGGCGTCAGGCCGGTGCAGACTGCGGGGCCGACGTCCGGGCCGCGGGAGCAGGAACGGAAGGCGGGGCGGGGCGGACCCGGGAGGAGGCGGACTGGGGCGCCACCGGCTTCTGAGGGGCGGCTCGCCCCCTTCCGGCCCGTGGCTGGTCGGTGGGGCCGCGGGGGCAGGGCGGGCTGCGTGCCGGGTCTGGCCCTGCTCTGCGGCCCGCGCTCGGCGTTTCGGGCCTCCGGGCCGCGCGCCCGCCCAGGGACTGCGGGTCTGGCCTCCAGGTGTGGACCTAACAGCGCCCTGTAGCCTTCTTAAGCGCTGACATCTGTGAAGGGCTTTGTATTGTAAACTCAGTCAGAGCGCGTCGTAGTCCCGGAAGCGCTTTGACATCCCCGAAGTAGCGCTGTGCAAACTGAAGCGCTTGGTAATCGCGGAAGCACGTTGTGGGCTCGGAAACCAAATCGAACGAAGCCTTTGGTAAATCCTGGGACCTTCTGGACTTCTCCGAAGCGCTTTGGAATCGCAGACATTCGAAGCGCTTTGACATCTCTGAAACCTTGAGCACTGTGATGGGCAGTGGAAAGAAGGGGGAAAGGTCAGTGAAGCCAGCCCCTGGCTCTGACCTACTGGCCTGCCCTCCCTCGGGGAGTCCCGGGATAGCGGGAGGCTGAGGAGGGGCAGCTATAGCAGGAGTGGTGGTGGATTCCCGGCCCCCTCTTCACCTTGCAGGTGCCCATGGCGTCGGAGAGGCGCAAGGTCAAGTACCACTGGAGCAGCCCTTCGGAGCGGAGTTCCCGCAAGCGCTGCTGCCTCCGGGAGCCCAGTGATGTGGCCCCCTCCAGCCGGCCAGCTCACAGCTCTGTGTCGCGTTCAGGAGGGGCCAGCAGCCCCAAGCGCATGAAAACCCAGAAGGAGCATGGTGTGTCCTGGGGCTCATCCCGCCGCAGAAGTTCCTCCTCCTCCTCCCATTCCTCTGGCCCAGGTGTGGGTGGGGCCGTCTCCAAAGGAGGCCTGAATCAGAGCCCAGGAGAGTTCCTTTCGTCAGGGGGATCCCCTCTGTGCCCTGCCAGACCTTCTGTAGAAGAAATGGCTTCTCTCCAGGAGGAAGCCTGCAGCCTTAAGGTAATTGGCCCCGACTCCTTGCAAACGGTGAAGCCCTTTCCACTGGCTTGAGATGTTGGAGATGGGAATTTTGGTGAAAGGATACTAAAAAAAAAAAGACCAGGTCTCTTAAGATCTCTGGGGTCTCCCCAGGGGAGAGCAAAGTGGAAGACGTCAGAGGATGGCCTGAGGGTCGGTGGAGAGGTAGTTTGCAAACTTGGCAGCATTTTGGAACTACTTTAAAATCCTTGCGCCTTCCTGCCACCTTGATGAGGTTATGGTGGGGTGTGGGCGGAGCTGCCAGGTATATACAAATATTCCTCAGGTGCTTGTAACCCACAGTCAGTCAGGATGGAGGCTCGCTGCGCTGGGAGGTAGATGGCGTGCCCCGGAGACACAGATGTATGTTATTTCGGTTGTAAATTTAGGGAATTGTGCCCTGTACTTAGAAGCACAGAACCAAGAAAAAGAATTTGGTTCGGCTTTTCACCAAGGTTATGGTTTCCAGCACGTTGGAGTTTTGCGTGGTGGGGCAGGGTTTATTTTGGAGGTTCAGCGTTTAGTTCCCCAGTGGGAACACACAGGAGGATTTCATAATACTGGGGGGCAGACTGAGGAGTGCTTCATGGAGGAGGTGCAGTTCATCCACTCATTTGTTTTATGTTAACTCTTATTTTTTAATTTTTAAAAATAAATTTATTTGTTTATTTTTGGCTGCGTTGGGTCTTCCTTGTTGCGCGCGGGCTTTCTCTAGTTGCGGGAGCGAGGGCTACCCTTGGTTGTGGTGCATGTGCTTCTCATTGTGCTGGCTTCTGTTGTGGAGCTCGGGGCTCTAGGTGCGCAGACTCAGTAGTTGTGGCTCACGGGCTTAGTTGCTCCGCAGCATGTGGGATCTTCCCGGACCCGGGATTGAACCCATCTCCCTTGCATTGGCAGGCGGATTCTTAACTACTGCGCCACCAGGGAAGCCCAATTTTATGTGAACTTTAAAAAAAAAAAAAAAGATTAAGTTTTCTCAGCGTGTGCGAGTATGTATGTGTGTATGTATGTGTGACAAAGTTGATGGTGAGTTTGGAAAGGTTCAGTTCTTGCAGTCAGTCTGCTGCTTCCAGGTTGGAGGGAGGAGAGGCACCCTAGTTTATGTTACTGGCTACTGTGTGAGCGTCATCCATCTCTTTAATCAGGTCTTGAACAAATATTTATCTAGGGCCTGGTTTGTGCCAGGCAGTGTTTGTAGTTGCCTGGGATTTGCTTTCTAGGTTTTGGAGGTCTGGGCCTTCAGAGGTGGGGAGGAGTTCTGTGTGTGAAGGAACGGAGGAAAAGTCTTACTTGGGTGAGATGGTCTGCCCCTAGATAAAGTTATAAAAAAACCCAAACGCAGCCGGAAGGAAAGTAGTTTGTCCTTAAGCCTTTGCTCAGTGGTTTCTTACGTGGAACTGAGAAGTGAGGATGTATTTAGCTCTGTATCCTCTCTGGCAGGCTGTTGTTTTTAGGCGAAGCGCTCCAGGTGTTTTCAATGTGGCCCTCAGTCAGAACTCTTGTGGGCACACTGAGTTTGTGGTTTTTTTTTTGCGATACGCGGGCCTCTCACTGTTGCGGCCTCTCCCGTCGAGGAGCACAGGCTCAGTGGCCACGGCTCTTGAGCCCAGCCGCTCCACGGCATGTGGCATCTTCCCGGACCAGGGCACGAACCCGTGTCCCCTGCGTCGGCAGGCGGACTCTCAACCACTGCACCACCAGGGAAGCCCCACACTGAGTTTTTAAAAAAAATTTAATGGTGAGCTGAAAAGCTTTGTCTCTGACATAAGAATACTGAATATGAGTCAAATGTAAATGAGGTAAATATGAGGCTAATTTGATCTTGTCATTAATTCTTGCTGCAGCTTCAGTGGTTCTGGGTACAGGGTAAAACTGTCAGTTGATTAAAAGTAATGGCAATAACAAGATGAGGCACGGAGGAATCTAGCTTAGTGTCTCAGGTGTACTGCATCCTCCGCTCAGCTGTCCTGTTGGGCTGGAACTGGAGAGTTGAGGGTGTGGCCTCTCTTCCGGGGTGGTCTAATCCAATCACAGGCGCACTTTTCTCGAATTTAGGGCTAATGGGCCTTGTTTTGCCCCAATTTAATGGTTAACCATGGAGCGATGAGTAGTCTCGTCCTGTCTCAGAAGTCTTGGGTTCTGCCGATGCCTTGCGCTCAGTCATAAGCGCTTGAGTGAGGATTGTGTGCCGGGCATTCTGTTGGATGGTGGAGCCATGAGGTGGCTTGTAAGGAGCGTCCAGTCCGGAGGGAGGGCTGCAGAAGTCACAAGACTGCCTCACCAGGTGGTTTGGTGCAACAGAGATTCCGGAATGGAGCCTGGGGAGCTAGGTTGGGGGCAGCTTGCTGTACGGTGTTATGAGCCAAGGGAATTTAGATTTTATTCTGAGCCATTAGGGAGCTCTATACAGGGGATAGGCAGATTTGCGCTTTTGGAAGATCACTCATGTTGGATAGAATATGAGGATGTTGATGGGATCGATCCCAGTTGTCCTACTCTAGTACTGCTAAGGGCTCTCCTTAGAGAGTGTTTGTTAGTTTGAAAACAAGATACAGTACTTTACTCATATTTTAAAAAAAGGAATTAGTTAATTAAACATCCTTATTGGAGTATAATTGCTTTACAATGTTGTGTTAGTTCCTGCTGTATAACAAAGTGACTCAGCTATACGTATACAAATATCCCCATGTCACCTCCCTCCCTACACTCATCTTGATAAATTTGAAAATGCTTCTCTGACCTTCCCCTCTCTCTGCACCTCTTCCCCCCTTTTTCTGCAGTCATTTGCATACTTGTTTATCTAATAAGTACAAAGTCCTGTCAGCAAGCACTGCTGAAGGTCATGCACAGAAACGGCCTATTCTCCCCTTGGGTCCTCCCAAGGTCTCCTCACCACTCGCCTACCGTCTACCCACCCATCCGCCTGCGCTTCTGCATTTGCTCTGTAAACACTGAGGGGTACACACTTACTTCATGTGTCCCCCTCAACGCAGAAGTCTCTGTGCTAGGTCATGGAATATTCTGAGGGGAAGATGTTTGTGTTAGTTCATTCTGGCTGCTGTAACAAAATGCCTCAGACTGAGTAGCTTATAAACCACAGAAATTTATTTCTTATAATTCTAAAGGCTGGAAGTCTGAGATCAGGGTGCCAGCTTGGTCAGGTGAGGACTCTCTTCTGGGTCACAGGCTTCTCTTTGTGTCCTCACATGGGAGGAGGAGGCAAGGAAGCTGTCTTGGGGCCCCTTGACTAGGGCACTAATCCCATCGGTAAGGGCTCCACTTTGATGACCTAATCACTTCCCAAAGGACACACCTAATACCGTCACCTTGGGGGTCAGATTTCAACATAAGAGTTTTGCGGGGAACACATTCAGACCGTAGCTAGACGGGGCATTTTGGAATCAGTAGAGATTCCTTCTGGCCAGCCTCTCCTTGTTTGTGCCTTATTACCTCCAGGGTAATTGCGAGGTTTTCTCAGATTCTAATGGTAGCTGATGATCTTTGTTTACTTTATAGAGAAGGTTAAATGTGTCTATCATGAGCATCTTCACCTACCTTAATTTTAGTTTTTAGTATGACATACCCAAATTTTTAATTCAATTTAGGGAAGGAAGAGTGGAAGGGAAAATTTAAGCTCTATGATGTGCTAGAGCTTGTCAAATATGAGTCTCAATATTTGACCTGTAGATGCTCACGTAATCCTCAGTCTTGTGAGGTGGGCCTTGTTATCTTTTTTTTTTTTGAGAAGTAAAATCATGGTTATGCTAAACCCTTGAGATTTTAATCTTTTTTTTTTGTTTCTTTATAGAAGTATAGTTGATGGCAGTGTTACCTTTACGTATTAGATAACAAATACTTAGATATCAGTCAACACATATTTGAGCACCTGCTCTGTGTAGGCCCTGGGAAGATGAGACTCAGAAAAGTTAAATGACTTGACCAAGGCCACACAGCTTGTATGGGGCAGAGCTGTGGTATAATCTCAGGTGAGTCTGACTTCAAAGCCAGTGTTCTTTCTGCTGCTGCCCTCTGTCAGCATGTGCTCCTCCTGACCCAGTGTTAGGTGTGAGGGGTGGGGAGATGGAGAGGGCAGGATCCTTCCCTTGAGGAGCCCTCTGCAGGGTCATGCAGCCCAGACACGAGAGAGCGTTGTGCGTTTTGGCTCTTGAGGGATGAAGCTTTCATGGGTGGTCCTGTCTCCTGCATCTTTACTCAGCGGATGTCCAGTGCTTGCGTGCAAGGCTGTGCTGGGGCTGGAGGTGCAGAGAATAAGGCAGTTCATCACAGTGCAGTGTGTGGAGTGTTGTAACAGGGATATTTGAAGTACAAGGCATCAGAGGACTGAGTGACTAACCATCGGGAAGGTCCTCACAGAAGAGGAGTCATTTGAGTTCTGTTGATGGCCAAGGCAGAAGAAAGGACTTTCAGGCAACAGGAACAACGTATGTCCAAAAAGTGTCAGGAAATGCTGGTGTGACGCTTGGGGCACTGCTTTTTCCTGGGGCCCTCCTTTCCCCCTTCTCCAGCGTTTTCCTCATTCCCAGAACACCTGGGTGTGTGGAGAAAGGCGGGAGGTGATGCTGGAAGGAAGGTTGGGGGCCAGCCTGGGGAGGAAGTCTTCCGGGGTCACACTCAGGAGTCTGGGATGTATCCTGCAGGCAGATGCAGAGCCGATGAAGGGTTTTAAGCAGAGGTGTGACGTTGCCAGAGTGTAGAACTCCCTGTGGCACCTGTAGAGAAAGGATGGAGGGAGGGAGCAGGCTGGGAGCCCCTGAAGCTGTTAACAGTGGCTGACAGTGCTGAGGGCTGGCATGACATCTCCACTGATGTCTCATTTGCCCAGTGCTTCATATAGGAAATCACCTTTCATAATGTGTCATTTTCCTTCCAGGTTGATTCCAAAGATAGTTCTCGTAACCCCATGGATTCTGAATTTGCAGCTGAAGCTGAGGTTCAAAATGACATAATTGAAGAACCAAACAAGGTCCAGAAAAGGCAGAGGGATAGACCTCGAGACCAAGGCTCTACCGTGATCTACCTAAAGGCCATCCAGGGCATCCTGGGAAAGTCGATGCCAAAAAGGAAGGGAGAGGCTGCCATGAAGGCAAAACCCAACATGGCAGAGCGCGCCAGCCGCGGAGAGGGGCCAGCCAGGAGTGTCACCACATGTGCTCCTCAGAAAGAGAAAAAGTCTGCCCCAGAGGTCAGAGCGGAGGAGGAGAAGGCTGTGCTGGAGAAGAGCAGCTTCTGGGACAGGAGAGTGGTGATAGACCCTCAGGAGAAACCCAGCGAGGAGCCCCTGGGTGGCCGAAGGACGGTCATTGACAAGCGTTGTCCAGTCCTGGAGTTTTTGGATGACTCTGACTCGCACGTAAACGGCCAGAAAGTGAGTCAAGCTCATGCCAAGCGTGGGGTTTTGAGTTCTGTTAAATGTATTTGGTCTTTTTAGTTTGATCCTGAGTGTTTCTCATTCAACACTGTACTTGACTTACCCAGGGCTCCAGGGAGCAAATTGTTGGTTCTCTTCTAACATAGCTTTCAGAGTTATTAAGAAACCTCAGTTCAGTGCTGTTTTTGTTTTAGGATTTATATGTTTGTTAAGACATAGATTTGCCTGTGTAACAAAGGCCAAAATAACAATGGCTTAGAGAAAACAGAAGTTTGCTTTAAGGAGGATGGCTCCACAGTGTGGGGGACTGGGGTGTCTTCTGCTCGAGTCTCTGCTGCCCCTCAGCAGTTTCTATCTTGCGGTCTGAGCTACTGTGACCAGGCTCAGCACATTACATTGACATTCCAGCCAGGAGGAACAGGAGAAGAGCATAGTACATTCCCTCCCTTTTAAGAGTTGGGCTCAGAAGCGGTCCCCATTCTATCTGCTGATATCTGTTGACAAGAATCTAGAAACCTGGCCAACACCTGCAAGAGAGTCTGGAAGATTCCAGACTAATTTCCATCTGGGAAGCTTTACATTCAGATAAACCTTTATTGCTGTAGAGGAAGGAGAGAGTGATACTGAATGATATTGGAGGGAAACTAACGGTTATTAACACTGCTTATAATTCGGAGGAGAAAAGCACTCCTCTGTTGTACGCATCTCCGCCCATCCTTCACTACCGCTGCTTGGAGGTAGCCCCTTTCGTCTCTTTTAACTCTCGCTTCTAGTACTTACCTCCATATTTCTAAGTAATTTTTCATTGTTTATTTTTTGAAAATGTAGACATCTGTGGACTTCCTACTCGGGAAATGAGAATTTAGTTCTCTACACTTCGACAGTACCCACGCCCATAAATGTATCCTCTCTCCCTTCCTGCAGCTCCCTGTATCATAATACCATTTTTAGCCAAATCTATTTGATTTATTATCACCATATTCATAGCTGAGTTACTTAGTATACTCTGATTACATTTCCTTTCTTACAAAAGTTGATTTTCCTTGGAGTTCATCTTACCTTGTTTTTTCCTTTAGTTTCTCTGTTCCTGTGACTATTTCATCTCCAAATTGCTAGTACCGTAAAATTCTTCTCAATGTTGTCAAAATAAGTAATCTCTTCTCCACCTTTTTTTTTCAAGGTATAGCCCGTTTAATTGTTTCCTTAAGATTCCTTTTTTCCTCTGTCTCTTTTCATCTCTGCTTCCTTTATGAATAATTAAGGAGAGTGTATATAATGATAATATATACTCTTAAAATTTTTGACATACTTAATATCTAAGAACACTGGCTTAGTCTTCTGAGTATTCCTTTTTTAGAACATCCGGTTCTTGTTTCTCTGAGAATATGAATAAAGGTTTGTTTTGAAGTTTTTCTTTCTGCACTCCTGAGTTTCCTTCTGATTTTTTTTTTCCTAAATATTTTGGTTTCTGTCTTTTGTGATAGGGCTTTCCTCAGATGTTTCGGGTATCTGTTCATATTTTAAAAATGAAGCTTGAAAAAGCCAATTGGAAGTTCTCAGTGCCTGGAACGGCTTGCTAACTGCTGCCTTGAGCATAGGTGATAACCTGTGGACTCCCAGTTGGGTCTGTAGCTTTATCCTCAGGGGCTGCTAGGGGTCCCTGGGACAAATCTTCCAGTGCTCTGACCAGGAGCACACCTCTGGCTGCTAGGGTTTTAGGGGTCAGATTGAGGGAGGTGCCTGGGTTCTCACTGTCCAGCGTGTGATGGTCTCTCACCCTCTGCTATGTGTCTGTTGTCCGTGATTACTCCACAGTCTCCGTGGTTTAAGTTTTCCAAGTGTGAACCTTATCTTTTGCTGGGTGGGGAAGGGGCAGACCCATCTGTACAGGATGGGAGCAGGGATCTGGGGATCTAGCTTCACAAGTTCTCTTAGTTTCATTTCCAGCTTCACCTTCACTTTGAGAGGTCTGGTACCTCCAATTCCTTAGTCTTCTGGGGTCCTGGAGTGTGATTCAGCATGTTTCTGGGTTTTTCTCATTGCGGGCCTAGGTTTTGGCCATCTGCTTATCCAGTAACTGTTCATCTATCTGCTTTCTAGCATCAAATTTTTGTTTAATTTGCTTTGCTGTTTATTCTGTATGCTTTCTCTCTGTAGGTTTATGCTTTTTCAAGTCCATTTCCTGTAATTTTAAGAGTTTTTGGGCGGGGAGGACAAAACCCACATGTGCTGTATTTAATTGGAAATCCCAAGAACAGTAGGTTTTGTAAACTACTTTTCCCACCAAATATACAATGTTTGTGTTTCCTGTCTAACATAGATCATTGTTTGGCTGCCTGGAATTCCATGGTATGGATGAACTTTCCAAACTTATATACCCAAACTTCTATTTGTCAAACTGGACGTTTAGGTTATCTGTTGGGTATCTATTTGGGGCAGCGTGATATGGTAGGTCAACAGATGAGTGTTGGGATCAGACATCTGGGTTCAAATCCTGGCTCTGTCCCCCTAAACTGCAGTCTTGAGAAAGTCACTTAACCTCTTGGAGCCCCAGTTTCTTCCTCTGTATAAAAGGCATGGTTCTTTAAATGTTATCACAGACTCATACAGGGATCAGCAAACTCTGTAAGGGGCCAGATAGTAAATATTTTAGGCTTTTTGAGCTTTTAAGGCCTCTGTTGCAACTATTAAACTGTGCTGTAGTAGCATGAAAGCAGCCATAGATAATATTTAAGTGAATGGGCCTGACTGTATTCCAGTAAAACTTTATTTACACCAACAGGCAGTGCATTGGATTTGGCTTGTGGGTCACAGTTTGCTGAACCCCGAATTAATTCATGAAAATCCTTTGCTCAGTGCCTCGAGTATAGTAGACTCTCAACAGATGTAGATTTAAATTTTACCATATGGGCTTGAACCTTAGGCAGTCTTGAGTATAGGTAATCTCTGGTTTTCCCAAAAAGGAAATCCAAAAACATTTTCCTGGCCAACTTGACTATCTAAAGCCTTTCAGGGTCTTAGATGATGTCGTCATAAGTCTGTTTATCATATATATTTCTAGGTGGATGTGCAGTTTTGAAGTCACTTTTTTCCCCACTCTGCCATTTTTCCTCCAGCCTCACATTTCATTAAATAATTTTGTTAAACCTTTTCACATGTTTCTCTGACATGGTCTTTGTTGTCACTGGAGTTACTTTTTGTGTTATGTAATATGATTTCCTGAACTTCCCTGATGATAAGAATGAAAGAATCTGACTCAGGAGGTCTGAGATGGGACTGGGGAATTGGTATTTTTTAACAGATACTCTCAGATGATAGAGAAGTTTGTGAAGCAGTCAGAGGACCCTTCCATCTGAGTTGGAACTTTAACTGTTATTATTTCTATTTAAACTTCTTATTATAGGGTATTTAAAACATTTATGAAAATTACCCACGTACCCATCACTCATCTTCAATAAGTATTAACTCACTGCCAATCTTGTTTTATCTCTGTATCCCTTTTCTCTCCACAAATTATTTTGAAGCAAATCCCACCTACCGTATCATTTCATCCATAAATATTTCAGTGTGTATCTCTAAAATTATATACAGCATCTTTAGGGAAAAAAACAAGCATAACTACAGTTCTGAGCTCTCCCTCTGCCCTCTCTCTCCTCCAATCCTTTTTTTTTTTTTGGCCACACCATGCGGGATTTGGGATCTTAGTACCCTGACCAGGGATCTAACCCATGCCCCCTGCAGTGGAAGCATGGAGTCTTAACCACTGGACCACCAGGGAAGTCCCTCCCCACAGTCCTTAATAGCATCAACTATCCAGTCAGTGATTAAATTTCCCTGTCTCATGATTGTTTCAGTTTTTTTGAAACATGATGTAAGAGTCATGTGTGTCAATTTCTAAATGTGTTAAATCTCTTAGTCTCTGTAGATTCCTCCTCCTCTCCCCTCCCCAGCCCGGCGTTGTTATTAAAATAAATAAAAGGTGTCATTTGAGTTGCAGAATTTCCTGCACATGAGATCTTACTGATGCAATGTAGCACTTTTTGAATCTGTATTGGTCTGCCCGTGGAAATTCTATCCCACCTTGCAAATAGCTGTTCCCATTGCATTCAGTTTGTGTTGTTCAGTTTTTGGAGGTATATTTTTGGGAGCCCAACAGTGTAACTATGTCTAATTATGTTTTAGGTTACTTTTTTAGGAAATATATTTACATTGTTTAAAAATAAAAATATTTTTAGTGAAAAATAGCTTTCTAGCTGGCCCTGTGTTGCCCTACTCCTTCACCTGGATACCACTTTATACATATCTTAAGTGTTTTTCCAGTGTAATTTTATGCATAACCACTTACCATACTGCTTTTTAAAAAGTTGTCTTTTAAAAAAAGTAAAAACAATCTTGAAAAGCTTTGTTGAAAATGGTGTCCAACACAGAACTGTGAGGTCATACCCGCAGGAATAATTATTAACTCTGTTACCTTTTTTTGCTTCCCATCTCCCCATCTTTTTAAAAGAATGAGCTTAGAGAACCTCTTTAAACATCTCAAATTAGCTTGATTGAGATTTCTTTGGGGTCATTTTTCTTTTTCAAATAGAAGAGTACATCTTGTAATAGAAGAGACTTTGTGGGGACTTGAATATAAAACAGACCCCTCAGAAAAGGGAGCATCACTCTGGGGAGAAACCCTTACCTTCCATGTGGGCATTTTTTGTGATTTTAATCAGATTAACTTCTGTTTTTGAAAAAAATGGTGAGTTATATTTTGAAGAGCTAGATTGCAAACATGTTAATTATGTGTTAGTGTATGCGATAGACATTTTATTTGCTCACATGTGAACACGTCAGGCACTTGGTGCTGGCACCTGTGTGTGACTTCTCTAGCATGTGGTCGTGGATACTCAGACATCATGTGGTGGTTGGCCTCTCCCAGAGGAGCAAGCAGAGAGAGCCAGGGGAAATAGCAAGGCTGCTCTGACGTAGCCCTGGAAGCTGCAGTGTCCCTTTTGGTTCCATCAGTTACAATACAAGTTAGCCCAGGTTCAAGGAGAGGAGTCACAAACCCCATCTTACAGCAGAGAGTAATATCAAAGAATTTGAAAACACATCTTGAAACTGCTACAACTGTGTGGTTGTGCATTTTGAATGTGTGAGAGACCTGTTGTTAAGGATGAGGTGCTGGGTGCTTCTTTTCTTTAAAACCCCCGATACACTGTGTGTTCTAGAGAGCAGTTTTTCCCAAGAGGGGTCTTCAGAAAGGGAATGTAGGCACAGCTTCCCTCTCAGGGATGGCATATGAGACCATGGGCACAAGTTTATTCCCTGAAGCTGACAGGACTGTTCCTAGTTGTAAGCTGGCTCGCTTTCTGGGAATAATAAGGAAAACAGGTGACAGAGTGAGCAAAGGAGCCAATGCAAAGCCATCATCACAGCCAGAAAAGCAGCCAGGACTTCTGTTCTGGAGGTGACTGAGCACAGGAGGCTGTCTTCACATAGGAAGAAGGCTAACCTGTTTCTTCTCTTTTCTGCAGCCTAAAGACCGGGAGGTGGTGATGGAGCGCACCTCTTCAGGAAGTGACTGGTCCGACGTGGATGAGATTTCCACAGTCAGATTCTCTCAGGAGGAGCCCATATCCCTGAAACCCTCAGCGGTTCCAGAGCCTTCTCCCTTCCCCACGGATTACGTCATGTACCCGGCTCACTTGTACAGCAGTCCCTGGTGTGACTACGCCAGCTACTGGACCAGCGGTCCCAAGACCCCCGGCTACCACTCCGTGGGCAGTGGCGGCAGCGACACGGTGCAGGTGGAGAGGAGCGGCCGGGGCTCTTCCCCCCACTCAACGGTGAGCCCCCAGCACAACTCCAGAGAGCCCCAGGCCGCTGAGGAAGGCAGATCCCGGAAGTCGCGTTCATCTCGTTTCTCCAGAAGCTCGGAAGAAGAGGTGAAGGAGAAGAGAACATTCCGGGAGGACATGCCACCACGTCCGTGTGGAGGACCTGCATCTAGCTCCCTGCCCAGGAGCCGTCGGGAGCCTAGGTTGGAGGGTTTCATCGACACCCATTGTCACTTGGACATGCTCTATTCCAAGCTGTCGTTCAAAGGGAGCTTCACAAAGTTCAGGAAAATTTACAGCAGCTCCTTCCCTAAGGAGTTTCAGGGCTGCATCTCCGACTTCTGCGATCCTCGCACACTGACAGATGGCCTCTGGGAGGACCTGTTGAAAGAGGATCTGGTGTGGGGGGCCTTTGGCTGTCACCCCCATTTTGCACGTTACTACAATGAGAGTCAAGAAAGAAGTCTTCTGCAGGCCTTAAGGCACCCCAAGGCTGTGGCATTTGGGGAGATGGGCTTGGATTACTCTCACAAGTGCACCACGCCTGTCCCGGAGCAGCACAAGGTAATGTCGTCCTTAGTTTGCTGACAATCTATTATTTATTTAGTTCCTCTTTTAGTTGTTGAAACACAAGGGTTGCTCTGCTTTTGGAACTAAAGAGTTTAGAGTCTCTAAAAATGTGATTGCTCTTACTTAGCCAGACCCTGTAGATGTCATTGGTCAAATGCTTCACAAACTGTTTCTTACCTTTCAGCTTCATTAAGCAAGAGGAGGGGCTTAGGTGCTGAGTGACTTTTACAGCTAATGATACAGATGTCAAAACTTCAGTCCCTTCTTGGGAAGCAACACGTTGTGTTTGTTTAATTAAACAATATATTTTTATTCTAATTTTAAAGTTAGTGTGCCCATTTCAGAATATTTGAAAAATACACAAATGTGTAAAGAAGATTATTTCCCATTCCATCAGAGACAGTGACCACCATTACCATCATAAGACTTTTCCCTCCCAGCGGGCTGTATTTACTCTTGTGCTTCACCTGGCTTCTCAGGGAGGACAGATGCTCCAACCCAGGCACAGTTCCTGTCCCCTAATAGTTCTTCTTAACGTTTTTGAAATTCAGATGTGTTTTGAAATTCTATTTTTTTTTTTTTTTGCTGTTTGCGGGCCTCTCACTGTTGTGGCCTCTCCCGTTGCGGAGCACAGGCTCTGGATGCGCAGGCTCAGCGGCCATGGCTCACGGGCCCAGCCGCTCCGTGGCATGTGGGATCCTCCCGAACCGGGACACGAACCCGCGTCCCCTGCATCGGCAGGCGGGCCCTCGACCACTGTGCCACCCAGGGAAGCCTGAAATTCATATTTTTAATGTTGCTGTCCCTTGGAGAATTACAAGGGACAATTGGTGGTATGTCTTACAAGCACCTGTCATGGAATCAAGGAAATGTGTGTTGTATGCGTGTGCTTTTTAAAAAAGAATTTAGGGAAGTTAAAAAGAGAAAGTTACAGATTTGAATGTTTTTTCCACTGTGAAAATGTTCCTGCTTCATTGAATGTGCTTTGAAAAATAGGCTTTTTAGCAGCTATGTTGTCTTCCATCCCAAGGCTATAATGGTTTGAGTACTCAGTAGTTTGAGTATAATAGTCTGAGTACTTGGCGTACTCAAGGCTATAATGGTTTGAGTACTCAGTAGTTTGAGTATAATAGTCTGAGTACTTGGCGCACTCAAGGCTATAATGGCTTGAGTATAATAGTCTGAGTACTTGGCGTACTCAAGGCTATAATGGTTTGAGTACTCAGTAGTTTGAGTATAATAGTCTGAGTACTTGGTGCACTCAAGGCTATAATGGTTTGAGTATAATAGTCTGAGTACTTGGCGCACTCAAGGCTATAATGGTTTGAGTACTCAGTAGTTTGAGTATAATAGTCTGAGTACTTGGCGTACTCAAGGCTATAATGGTTTGAGTACTCAGTAGTTTGAGTATAATAGTCTGAGTACTTGGCGTACTCAAGGCTATAATGGTTTGAGTACTCAGTAGTTTGAGTATAATAGTCTGAGTACTTGGCGCACTCAAGGCTATAATAGTATTGAGTACTCAAAGAAGAATTGTTTAGAAGCAAAAATGAAATGTTGGAATCAGAATCCCTTGCAACCTCTTGCCTCTGGAGGAGTTCAGGGAGGGTCGATGTGTTGGGGAGGGACACCGCCGGCTGTAGGAACTGGAACTAGCTCATCTTTAAAGTCCTTGGCAAGCATTCTATGCTGTTGGTTCCAAGGGTCACTTTGCTTTAGTTGAAAACACTGGTTAAAAGTGAGTTATATCAGAACTGGTATTGGCACAGTGCCACTATTTTGAGACGAGGCAGTATAAGCGTTGGACTTGAAAATGTCATTCTCAAGTGAATACTACCTGACTCAACTTACCAAAAGTGTCTTCTTATTTGATGTTAAAAATTCAAACACGAATGATATTGCACAGTTGAAAAAGCTACTCGTGAAAACATAAAGTTTAAGTTGAGGTAATTTCTTCATAATGAATTAGTATTTTTGTTGTTTTTTTCTAAACCTGAACTTAGAAAGAATAAGAATAAGGAAAGAATAAGAGGAAAGAATAAGTTTTAGCCCTACTTTTTTCTTTAAAATTATTAGGAACAGGTACATTTTACTACTGAAAACTTTTAAAGTAGCTAGAGTTTAAAAAAAAAAAGAGTAGTTTATCTGTAGATATTCACCTACAAGGAGATCTGATTTTGGTTAAGTAAAGAAAGCAAGCTGCAGGAAATATGTATAGTACTTATTCTTTCCACAAATACTTGAGCACCTTCTGAGAGTCAGGCATTTTACAGACGTATACATGGCAACTTTTTGCATAGGAAAAGGTGTGCAAGGTGATGGATTACCTCTTGGGAGTGGGAGTGGAGGCGGGGGCAGTGAAGGGGAGGACACTTGTAGTGGTGCTCTTGAGCCCAGCCCAGCCCTGCAGCCCCACGTGAGCATTGCCTAGTGGTGGCTGTGTGGACAGCCTGGGTTCAGATTTGCATTCTGGTGCTACAGTTTACCAGCTGCAAGTTACTTGACCTCATTTGGAGCCTCAGTTTCTTTGACTGCATGATGGGCTAACAGCAGTACCTATCTTAGGGTGCTTGTGAGGATTACATGTTATAATACACCTAAATAATAATACTACCTAGTAAGCACTCGGTAAGTGTTAGCTATTATTATGCATTATAGAGTTTAAAAGTAAAGAAAATTGAAGAAGACAGTGGGGGTTGTGCAGTGGACCGGCTGTTCTGGGGGTAGCAGACATCCAGAGTGGCTCTGACCCACAGGTGTTGCCACTCTGTCTCCTCCCAGGTGTTTGAGAGGCAGCTGCAGCTGGCCGTGTCTCTCAGGAAACCCTTGGTGATCCACTGCCGAGAAGCTGATGACGATCTGCTGAAAATCATGAAAAAATTTGTGCCTCCGGACTACAAGATTCACAGGTGAGAGTCGAGGGCTTCAGTGGGCAGATGAAGTGAACATGTTCCTCTGTCTAGGACGTTCGTGAGAAAACAAATTCAGTGAGGAGTGGATTGATGATGTTACGTCTTTACATAGAATCTTTTCTCAAGATTAACTATCAGGTTGACCCATGTGAAATTTCTGATATTTGACCATTTTTTAACCTAAAAAAAGGCAACTTCATATGGTTTGAGCTAATACCCTAAATCACTGTGACCCCCATTGCATGAAGCAGGCTGTAGTGGAGGCTCGGTTCGTAGAACTGAGAGCTGTTGATCTTGGGAGAGGTTGCTGTGGGTCCAGTGACTGAGCACACAGAGAACATTCCAGGGCACCTGAAAAGAAATTTTCTCTCCTACTTCGAATTTGAAAGCTCATTCCTCCCCACTTCCCCTACCCGCAGTTAAAGTCCAAGATGTATTTTCTCTAAATGGTATCTAGGGGTTCTCCAGTTTGGTAAACTCACCAGCCTGCCCTGGTGTGTCTGTCCTGGGCATGGGCTTGGCTTGGGGGGCCCTGGGGAGCAGTGGGAGACAGTCAGCTGGCGACTCTGCAGAGGGTGTGGGGCTGAGGTGGGCACGGGGTGCCCTGGGAACCAGAGGAGAGGCCCTTAGCTGCGTCTGGCTACAACGAGGTCGGGAGGTGATGCCCATTGGCACTTTCATGACGGGTAAGATGGGTTAACTGAAAAAAAACAGGGAGTCTAGAACCCGAGCCAGGTGGTGCCAGGTGGCTGAAGGGGTGAGGTTGTTAGGCCTCTAGAGCATTGCCTTCCAGGCGCCCAGGCAGAGAGAGTGACGCCTCTGAGTGGAGCCACCGCCAGAGGTGAGATGAGGCGCAGTCACTCAGCCCTTCTGGACTAACGTGTACTGTACTAAGAACATGAACAGATGCAAGCTTAAGAGAAGAAAAGTCACCTGTAGGCCACTCCCCAGTGTTTTTGTTTCCTTCTGGTTCATTTGATTACATGGACGTAGTTTTTACCTGCTGTAGTTGGGATCCAGATGGGCTGCAGTTTTTAATTCTGCTCCTGACTGTGTTGGCTGTGAGTCCTTCCCTTGGATGCAGTCTTTGCATTTCTGAGAATTTACCCACCAAAAATAACTTAAAAGAGGTGAAATGTCCAGAGGGAGTTGGGGGCTTCTGCAGAGGGGATTATGAGAGAGCCCTGATCTGGAATTCGCTTCCTTGCAGGCATTGCTTCACCGGCAGCTACCCAGTCATTGAGCCCCTGTTGAAGTACTTTCCCAACATGTCCGTGGGCTTCACGGCGGTCCTGACCTACTCCTCTGCCTGGGAGGCCCGGGACTCTCTGAAACAGATCCCGCTGGAGAGGATCATCGTGGAAACTGATGCTCCCTATTTCCTGCCTCGACAGGTAAGGGTGTCTTCAAGCCGAGTTGAGGCACTGAGGAGAGAGGGTGGGAGGTGTGCAGTCCCTCTTGCAAGGTTGGCAGGAACAGAGCCACCAGTACCTTTCTAGGTCCCACCCTTGGCTGTGTAGATGTCTCCTCTCTGTTGCTTTGCAGAACCAAAGTCTAGGGGGCTGAGAAGCTGAAGGGTAACCACTCTCTTCCAGGCAGTGCAAAGCCCTACCCTGTAGAGGGTAGTCCAAGGAAGCATGGGACCCTGCTCACCCAGAGCCCCCCTGACTGGGACTCTCCCTGCACCTGCAGGTAAAGGGGTCTCTACACAGCTCCAAAGAGGCCCTGCTGGGCAAGGGCCGGGGAGGGAGTTGTGCGTGACAACTCTGCACAGAAGGCACGACGATATCCAGAATGCTTGGTGTCTTCCAGGTTCCCAAGAGCCTTTGCCAGTACGCCCACCCAGGCCTGGCCTTGCACACGGTTCGAGAGATTGCCAGGGTCAAAGACGTGCCACTCGCCTGCACCTTGGCCACCCTGCGTGAGAACACCTGCCGCCTCTACAGTCTTTAAGCAGAGAGGGTGCCGTCAGGAGTCTCCCAGAAAAGGTGATAATAATCACATTACATAGTTTTTAAAAACCGGGACAAAAATGACTTTGGCTATATTTTTTAAATGTAGGGCATGTAGACATAGGGTGAGCAATGAACCTGGTCTGTCTTGAGTGAGCTCAGTTTTAACCTTCGTCCTTTTCTCTTCCCCGCCCTCCAGGATGACCAGCGGCCTGACAGGAGAAAGGCCGTGTGAGCTCTGCCTGTGTGTCCCTGCTCGAGGATGTTTGAGAGCCCGCTGGCATGGAGGACACCCGGACAGGACGTTTCCTGAGACCTCGTCGGAGGCTTCCGCTTCAGGCTGGTTGGGGGTGGGGCCGGCGTGCGGGGTGCTGGCGAGGGGTTCGGGCTGGCCTCCCGGCTGCAGTGCTCCAGGGCAGCCTGGGAAGAAGAGGAGGCTGATGTGAGGGCACAGCAAGCTTGCCCGCCCAGTGCCTGCCTCCGCAGCTTGTGGTGCGAGCAGTCTGTGAATAAAGTCACACTGCTCCTCAGCTAAGTGCACGTAGGCGTGTAGCTTGGTTCCTGGTTCTCCACTGTCAACACGAACCCCCGGTGGGAGATCTCCTCTGGGGGACATTTGCCAGAGACCTGTGTTAGAGGCTGATGCTCCTGCGGCCAGAGAAGGCAGCCCCTCCCTTCCCTGGGTGACTCTTCAGTCTGGCTCTCACTGTTGCTGCGTCAGCTCTGAGTTGGCACTGGTGGAAGGACCTTGGCTGCTGGTCTCACTGGTTCCACTGCCATCAGTATGGAGGGGCCAAAGGGGTGCTCATGGTCCAGGGAAAGTCCTGGCCGAGGAGCATCTGGACAGACTGGGGGACTTGAGGAGGAAGCCTGCTTGAGGAAGACGACCCCGAGGAAGGTGATCCCACTTACCGAGGTCCCCAGGGCTGCAGCTCAATTGTGTTGGGTCCAGTCTGCAGCAGATGCTGTCTGCTAGTCTGCTGTCAGGGGGTTCCAGCTGCCCTGTGCTCCACTCTGCCCCCTTCTCCTGGAGCACTGGACCAAAAATACTCCTTCTGTTTCATCTCATGTAACAGCCCCTTGTGTGCCCCATCCAGGTCGAGAGGTAAACCAATTTAATTTTCCAAAGCTCTGCTGGCACTGCCCAGCCCTGTTCTATTGCCTATGCAGAACAAGAGGCCTGGTGTCCATGGATCTCCCGTTCCCCGTCCTGGGGCTCTCCCTTGCCTTGGCCTCTGCTGCGTCCTTTCTCCGTGGTGAAAGTGAGAGCCACTCCTTGGACTTTGAACAGCCAGGTCATCTCAAGTTCTGAGCTGTGCTCTGCTCCCTGCTGGTGCCTTGTAAAGGTGTGTTCATTACAGGCCCTGGAAGGTTATGACGGTCAAGGGTTAAGAGTGAGGATGCTCTGCATTTGGGACAGAAGGATCCTTTATTCCAACCTTCCTCAGTGCGACAGGCCACCCTGAGTCCCTTGTCTGTTTCTTGGAGGCCAAGAGCTGAAATCGTAAGATCCAGTGCTTATGTTGGATGCCTCTAGGTGTTTGTGGAAGGTGCTTTTGAACCTCGTAACCTGCAAGGGAATGGACTTTGCATTTCATATGTGGTATTTCCCTCTTGCCCCGGTACCCAAGTTGCTGGCCTGGGAAGTAGGCCTTAATTCAGTGTCGACCTTCCATGGATCAGCTGTGCGTCATCTGTGCCGCAGATTTGGCAAATCCGGGGCCTTGTTCTCCTGCTTGGAAGATTTGGAGGACTAAGGATTTCACAGTGCTTTGTTGTCACCCAATGAACTGTCCCTGATCCATCTCTTTCACAGCAAGGCCTGTACATCACAACTGCCTCCGAAGGAAACCAACCGGGCCTGTGTTCAAGGACTAAGAGTGATAACTCAGTGGATGTCTCTGAGCCATTGCAGTCTCCCTGCCAAAGTAAAGCACAAGGTGCTATATACTTTTATCTCCAGGATTTAGGATTATCATTTCTGTTACACAGTGAAACATTACCTGTGTGGGAGTGAAAGCTGGTTGGCATTGTTTTTGGATGGCTGACTTGATTGTTTTTGCTGTGTTGCCGGAATGCCTCTGTATCTCTGCCCCCTCGCTCCCTTTGACCGTCTCTTTCTGAAAATAAAGTGATGGATCTTCAGCCAACTCCCATGGTCTCCATGTTCGTTTATATTTCTCAGAGTGTTAACGATGGTTTAGTTGTTGACTAGCTTTGTAACCTAAGAATCCAAAGGTCTGGAGACATTCAAAAATGTACCTGTGCCTCAGCAAAATTCAACTGGAAAGGGCTTCCCTGGTGGCGCAGTGGTTAAGAATCCGCCTGCCAATGCAGGAGACACGGGTTTGAACCCTGGTCCTGGAAGATCCCACATGCCACAGAGCAACTAAGCCCGTGCACCGCAACTACTGAAGCCTTTGCTCTAGAGCTTGCAAGCCACAACTGCTGAGCCCATGTGCCACAACTACTGAAGCCCGTGCGCCTAGAGCCCGTGCTCTGCAACAAGAGAAGCCACCGCAATGAGGAGCCTTTGTACCGCAACGAAGAGTAGCCCCCGCTCGCCGCAACTAGAGAAAGCCTGCGTGCAGCAATGAAGACCCAGTGCGGCCAAAAATAAATTAAAAAAAAAAAAAAAAAAAGATTTGCTGAAAAGAATTAAAATTCAACTGAAAAGAAGAATCCCTGGTACCTTCTTAAAAGTTCTGCCTTTGAGCATTAACTCTCATTTTACTGCCTGGAAACACCCAGATACACTGCTGCTGCTTAGCAGTGAAAAATACATAGACACCTTCTTTGTTCCAGAGCAAAGCAGTAGGAGGAAGAAAAATTGAGTACACGAGGGTGTTGTTGATGACTTGGTTGTACTGTGGGCTTTGGACTGTGAACTCTGATGCTGCTGGGTAAACTTTGGAGGAAATTCTGTTTCACTGCTTGCAGTCAGTCTTCCAGTTTTGTCCTAAGGTATCCTTGAACACAAGTAAGTGCTCAAGCCCAAAGTAAACCCGTCAAAAGGGAGGCTCTGTTCCAAGAATGGTAACGAAATTTGGAATCTGTTGATGCCTCATGTCAGATGCACAGTCGTTGGTGTGCGTATTTCCAGCACGTTACTCACTGTCTCAGCTCTGTCCCAGCTGGACATATGGCAGCTATGTCCACTGGACACAGTGATAGTCTCTTTGTGGCTGGAAGTCTGCTCTTGGCCTTTCTGGTGTTTTACATCTCTCTCTATTAAGTTTGGGACCAATAGTAATCATTTACCGCAAACACTTTCATTTTTGCCTCAGGCATTTCTGTAAGATCAGGGCAAAGGGCCACTGAAGTGTACGGTGCCTGAATAAAGCGTCCAGGATGGCAGCAGAACTGTCAGTCAGTGGCCAGGCAGCCCTGTGCTCCCTGTAAATGCTCATTTGTCAACGATGTTTGGAAGTGGATTCAGACTAAAGGAAGGTCGCCAAGCGTGGATCTCTATTCTTCTGTCTGTACACCGTCGTAAGAGAATTTCTTACCCCTCTGTAAGTGTGTAAGATGTTAAACACGGGCTTCCCTGGTGGCACAGTGGTTAAGAATCTGCCTGCCAATGCAGGGGACATGGGTTTGATCCCTGGCCTGGGAAGATCCCGTATGCCACGGAGCAACTAAGCCTGTGCTCCACAACTAATGAGCCTGTGAGCCACAACTACTGAGCCCGAGTGCCACAACTGCTGAAGCCTGTGTGCCTAGAGCCCGTGCTCTGCAACAAGAGAAGCCACGACAATGAGAAGCCCTCACACTGCAATGAAGAATAGCCTCCTCTCGCCACAACTAGAGAAAGCCCACGCACAGCAACGAAGACCCAAAGCAGCCAAAAATTAAAACAAATTAATTTTAAAAAAGTTAAATACACGAGCTGTTATACTAATGTACTGGGTATATTATAAAATAAAGTTTTTTATAAGGAGGGTTTTTTTTTCTGCAGCAAATATCTTGCTCAGCCCAGGGGTATATACAGCTGCTTCAGAGAACCGGAAGTTAGTGGTGTCGGGAAGTGACACGTGCAGGAACAGGTCCGAGAAGGCCGACGTGGGACCAGGTTTGAAATGCTACGTTTTCTCAAGTGTGTTGCCTGTGATCACTTTTATTTCTGCTGGTTGTTGACTTGAAATTGTCCTCAGCCCACTCCAAGTTGACCCCATGTATTATGAAAGAAAATGAAAAACAGAAACAGAAGGAATCCCTAGGACCCCAAACAGCAGGGCAAGAGGGTGACATTGGTAGAGAAGCAGCCGAACGTGGGGGAGTGGGGGCCTGAGCCCACAGCTCTGGGTGAGTCGGAAACGTGTTTGATGTGTAACCTTGGGAAGTCACTAAATTCCTCTGAACTTCGGTTTTCCCCCTCTGAAGTGTGTCTGTTGTGAAAATTCACTGAAATTACATTAAGTTCGTGTAAGAAGTATTTAGAACAGTGCTGGCGCACAGCAAGGATGCTGTAAATGGTGGCTATCAGGATAATTGAATGTCTCCTATGTGCAGGTGTCCTCGTGGGACATACGTGTTCAGTCTTGATAGTGACCGGGGTGGGGTGGGTGTTTTACATGGGAGGAGCCTGAGAAGTTCAGTGTCGTGCGCTGGACCAGACAGCGGGTGTTCAGATTCAGGTGTGAGCCTGAAGCCCTCAGCTTTCCACCCCACCATGCTGCCTGGGGCAGGTGAGAGAGCCTGACCAGAGTGGGAGCTTAACCTCTGTTTCTGGAGTGAATGACCTAGGCAAGTGGGAGAGAAGGCTTGTGTGTCCCTTGAGAAAGGAGTAAGGCCTTGTCTTTGTGGGCGAGCATCAGGTGACCAGCATTCCCCCCAGGGCCTGGCCCCCATCCTCCCCAGAGCCCCGTCTGGCTGCTTCTCCAGCAGGTCGGGAGCTGGTTTCTTGGGCCCTTTGACCATGTTTGAGTCTTGGTGCCTCCGCTGGGTGTTGAGAAGAGGGCAGTGGGCCTGGCTAGTGATGATCAGGGTTGCACCCCTACTAAGCTTTAGAGCTGGGACGTGCCTCAGCTCCAGGCCCGCGTGTGGGTCTCTGCATCAGAGCGAGTGTCTGGCTCATGGAGGCGGACTTCTGCTTCCTCTCTCCCTCCACCCAAGTAGTTCACCTGCTCTCCAATACCTTAGATTCCTCTAGTGGGGATAATGCCTTTCAAAATGTGATTACCACTTAGAGGCAGATGCTTTCAGAAGCAAGGGCTTGGTGAGCTACGTCACTGCGCGGCCAGGTAGTCAGGTGTGTGGTTCCCTGAGAGATGGAAGAGTGTGTGTGTGTGTGTGTGTGTGTTGTGTGCCCAATGCATGGGCATGGAGTTGACAGCAGAGCTGGGGCTTAGAGAGTTGGGCGGGGAGATAAGTGAAAGAGGGAACAGGACAGCTTTTTCATGCGCTCTCAATTTTGTTGAGGGCACCCTGGCCAAGTCTGCATTTTCCTGAGTTATGTAAGAGTCCACACCCACTCTAAGCCAGGTGGGCTGACCTGGCTCTGCTGCCTGAATAGGACCCCGTGGCCTCTAAGCCACTTTATATATGCGCCTGGGGGTCTTGTCAAAATGCAGATCCTGATCTACTAGGGCGGGGGCGGGGCCTGAGACTCTGCATTTCTAAGAGGGTCTCTGATCATGTGACAATCCATGGACCATGTGTGCCTTCTCACACATGGTGTGAGGCATGGTGGTGGAGTTTCGGGGTGCCCACTTAGTGTAATCAGTGGTTAGTGCTGTAGGGCTGTGCCTTGAGTGCCAGATGGCCAGAATTTCACTCGAGAAGATACTTGGCTCCTAGAGGGAGCCCTTTGTGACAGAGGTTTCTCCAGAATATGGATGTTACCCCAGCTTCTCAGAGGGGCATCCTGCGTGTTTCCGATGGGTGCGCACCTGTCGGGATGGGTGGTGCTCCTCCCCTCGTGATCATCCATCCATTGTCAATAGCTCTCAAGTCAGTTCACGTGTTTATACCAAAGAGCAAGTGACTGATAAGTGACATTCCTCCCAGGAAGACTGGGTCTTCACTGGAATTCAGTTGTGGAACTTAAGGACCAAGGCTCACTTCAGCTGTGAGCTGGAGTTGGAAGTGGTTTTGGATATCAACCTGGTGTTCCAAATCAGTGAAGGAACCAAGGTAATGGCCAGCCTTGGCCACATGAGGTGGCGTCTGCTGTGCCAGGTCTTCTCAGTGGACGAGGAGGAAGGAGGAGGAGTTAGGTCAGCCATGTCCAGCAGTGGCTCTAGCCATTGTTAGCGGCCCACTCAATCTAACTTCAGACTCAGGCTCTCACATTCCCAGCATCCTTTTCTGCCCATGGATGTCAGTGCAACGGCTGTTGGCTCTGATAGTGTCACCTGAAGTTTTCCTGTCCACACAGGCCTTGCTGGTTGTTAATAAGCTCTCTGTGCAGCTTTGCATCGGGAAGCTCTGATATTTAAAGGAACTTTGTCTTCTCCTTTTTCTCCTCTGTCTCACCCCTCCTTCCCCCTTTCTGTCCACCTTCTCTCCCCCACCTCCATTCCCCCAGTAGCCTTATCTGCTTGTAGAAATGGGTCTAATTTGGTTTTCTAAGCATTGACACCTCGTTGCTACATGTTCTTCTTTTCTCTAACCTTTGACCATAGACCAAGAATGGGGCAGGGGGTGTTTTTCAGTGAAATGTGAAATTTTCCTCTTTCCTGAAATAAACATTTTGAACCTTCACCATCCAGTTTGAGCATTTATTCACCTCCTAGACTGGTACCCCTCAGAGCTGGGGGTGGTCTCGGAAGCGTTCTGGAAGCCAGGTGAATGCTTCTGAGGGTGGGAAAACAGAGAGGTGGCTGGACTCAGGGCCGGTCACTTGTGGGCTGGGGTTTCTGAAAAGCAAGAGGTCAAGTCAAAGTGCTGTGTCTGGGACTTCCTTGGGGGTCCAGCGGTTAAGACTCCGTGCTTCCACTGCGGGGGGCACGGGTTCGATCCCTGGTTAGGGAACTAAGATCCCACATACTGTGCAGCACAGCCAAAAAAAAAACCACCAAAAAAGTAGTGCTGTGTCCGCCATTCTGCCAGTGCCGTCAAAGTTGGCTTTTCTTCCACAAGGTGACGGAGGTGGTGTGTTGTGATGGGGGGAGCGCTGGCCTCAGAATATGGACCGTGTGATTTGGGCACATCCCCTAGAAGCTGGGGGCCCTGGAACCAATCCCCCGCAGGTACTGAGGGATGACTGTGTTTGGGAAAGAGGAATTAGGAGCTCTTTTGAGAGGCAGGGATGGGGAAGAAAACTTCTGTTTTGTCACCCATAGGCGGACTCACATTGGGACTCCGAGGAAACTGGAGAAAGGACTTACCGCTGGCGTCTTCCCAAAGGACGTCCTGAAGAAACTTCCCCAGGGTCTGGCCATGCTGGTGGGACTGAGCCCCTGACAGCTTGATCCCAACGTCAAAGGGGGCGCTGAACTAGGAGGATCCAGGAATGGTGAGAGGTCA
>NW_020175186.1:0-13151 GCF_003031525.2 Neophocaena asiaeorientalis asiaeorientalis | reverse complement strand
CCCGTCCTCTCCCAGTGGAGGCCCTGGGCTCTCAGGAGAGGGAGAGAGGGGGCCTGGGGTCCAGCAGGCACCACTGAGGGGACAGCTCAGCCAGGTTACCCTCCTGCCCAGGCCTAGTCTTACATCCGCACCATCTTTAGGAGGCTTACCTTGTACCCTCTTTCCTTACCTCTGAGAAGGTTACTGATAAAAGCTGTGAAGTCCCCTAGATCAAGGTTCCCTGCTCCTTGCAGCTTAGGAAGACATAAGGTTGAATGGCCAGTGGTAGAGCTTCAGGCCCTGGCAGGGTGATCTGGGGAGCAGGGTTCTCCCTGGTGTACACAGCACTAGCCTGGGGGACGGTCTCTGTGGGAAGTTGGACAGGAAGCTGACCTTTCCCTAGAACGATGCTCTGAGCCAAGTTTGTTCTTCTTTCTGTGCCTCCGTCTCATCCCTTCTCCAGGGAGAGCACCCCATTTCCCCTACTTTCTTGGCAGCCTATGAGATGATTTACTGGAGCTCAGTTTTGGGTGAATAGGGAGGAGCTCTGTTTTCGGCCACATCATCGTTTCTCACCTGGGGAGCGGAGACTATCTAGCTCCATTCATCCAGTAACTGCCTGGGTGCCTGGCCCTGTTGGTCACTGAGATTCTGGATGAGTTGACGCAGGGATCTTGGGTCTGAAAGGGAGCCCTCCGTCCTTGGTCCTCCTGCCTCCTTGCCCTCCAGACAGGACACGTCAGCCGCATTTTTCAGATGAAGGAGCTGAGGCCCCGACTTGCCTGGGGCCACAGAGGGAGGTGGAGGCAAGGGCCAGACTGCAGGCCCGAGTCCACCAGCCCTGGAGCCTCTTTGAGCCCCAGAGCCGCTACCCTGCCCTGCCCTGCGTGCAGCCCTTGCCCTGGTCAGGCCCAGGCTGAGCCCGTTTCCCTCCGGGCAGGAGCCACTGTTGCTCCCATTTCACAGATGAGCAGAGATGCTCAGAGATGTTATTAAAACAACAGGTATCTGTTGGTCCCCTTTTTAAAATTTACCTCCCCCTCTTGTCTCCACCGTGAAGGTGGAGCAAGTGGAGATGATATGAGTGATTTTGGGGGAACTGAGGCCCCTCTGTTCCCTCCCTTCAGTAAATACTCATTTCCGCTCCACCCCTGTGGCTCATGCGGGTGGTTGGATGACCCCAGCTGACTTTGCAGCACCACAAGCACCAAGCTGGGGACCTGCTGGGCTGGTTTGCACTCTGGAACCAGAGACGGGCAACTGACGGGAGTCGCAGCAGCTGTTGGATAGGGGTGCGGCTTTGAGCGACTTGAAAAGGTGCCTTAGTGTCTCATGTGGTCAGTGGGGGATGGGTGGAACTTGGCCTCGAAAACTTCCAGCTCTGAAACTTGCTGGATTTCAGGAAAACTTTTGGAGGGGGTGTAGGGGCCTGGGATGAGTGAGGTGGGACCCTGGCCCTGGAGGGGTTCGGGGGGCACAGCCAGAGCTCTGCGGCCTGTGTCACAGGCCTCCCACCTGCCTCTGGCGTCTCACCACCTCCGACATTTCAGACTCCTGGTTCTAGCGGAGGTAGGGCCTGCCGTTTGCTCTGTGGAAACTGGAAACGTCCAGCCGTGAGTCATCAGCCACTGGAACCTCTTCCCCGCCTGGGCTAACTTAGGGCGTCTCTGGCCCCACTGGACCTGGCAGTCTCACCGGGAAAGTTCCCTGGTTTTAGTCTAAGGATTTGCAGGCTGATGAGTGGGAACGTGGCGGGTGGGGTCTCACCTGTGGTGGAGGAGGCGCCTGGCGAGCGTCAGAGGGCGAGGGTTGGGGATTTGACCCCTGAGGGGAGGAGAGGCTGGGGGTGGGTGGAGGGAGGCCAGGGCAGGCAGAGGAGACTTCCTGGGCCACCTGCTCGCTCTCTGCCCGACTGGTGATGGGGACACAGGGCTTGGGGACTGGAGTCCCCCAGACTGTGGGTCCCACCTCTTCCCCATGCAGGGCTGTGGCCCCTCAGCCCAGTGAGCTCCCTCGGCTGAACCTCGGTTCCTCATCTCTAAATGAGGGCACAGAAAGCAGCCCCACTGACTTCACAGGTGGTTGTAGAGGTTAAATGCGAAGCAGGAGGGTAAAGCAGCCGGAGAGTGAGACCGCAGTTACTAACAGTAGTTACTAGGCACCACCCGGGGATTGTGGTTTCCCTGCGTGCGGGGATCTGTCCTCGCCTAAACTCTTGTCAGAACCATTCCCTGGACCGCGGCTGCCCAGCAGGGGTAACTAAAACGCCTTCACGCTTTCTCTCTCCTAGTCCTCCGTTTCTCTCTAAATGGCTCCCGTGCCCCGTGAACTATTCATCAAAGCTCAAGCAAGCCTGATGAGCCCCATCCTCGTCTACAGGTGGGGTTTGGTGAGAGCTGGGCTCACCGCTCACCTGTCCAGGCCGCCGCCTGGTAAGATTGGGTAAGGTAAGGTCCGAGGGGCCCCTGAGTCGATCAGAAAGTTTTCTGCAGGAAACGCCTCCAGTCTGTGACCAGCTCTTCCTTCCAGTCTATTTGCTGGCTCCCCTCTGAGATCACCTGGCATCTGCTGGCGCCCCCTCTCCCCTCTGCTTGAGGCTCATCCTAATACAGCAAAGTTGCTTAGATGTTTGCCTGTTGATCGGCAAAGCCGATCTCAACAGAGCCCAGTGGTGCAGAGTCCACTGTTTTTGTGCTGTTTGATGTTCCTTGAGTGGCTGGTAAGTGAGTCCCTGTGGATGGCCGCCTCTCCACGCCCTCCCCCGCCCCATCCCCTCCACTGCTGAAAGCATAAAGCTGCAGAGGGACCCACCTGGATTTCCAGCTCGTCCCCTGCGCCTTCCGCCTGACTTCTGACGTCTGCGTCAAGCCAGCCTTCCAGGGCCCGGGGCTTCGGTTTGGCTGACGGCTTCTTGGATTCCTTTCTCTGCTGGAAAGAGGAGGTGTTCTCCTTAGGGCCCTAAGCCCCCCTGTCCTTCCAAAAGCAGAGTGAGGTGTGGGCCCACGGTCAGACCCAGAGTCCTCCTTTGTGCTCTGGGAGAAGAAGGCTGAAGCGCAGAGAGGGTGAGCCACTGCCCAGCTCACGCAGCTCACGGCAGGGCTGCAATGAGATTCCCCAGTCAGAGCGCAGGCCTCGTGGGGGGACGTCTCACCTGTACTTTCTGGTGTTCGGGGCTCAGGAAGCTGGAGCCCGCCATGGCCAAGTCCACCCAGAGCACACTGAAGAGCAGCAGACTGCAGACGGCCCCTGGGGAGGGCATGGCCTCGGCTGGCTGGGGACAGATGGGCCTGGAGGAGAGAGCGTCTCTGGGCAGCACGCGCTCCCCCATTCCATCCCCTCTTTCCCCCCGCTTCCCTCCCTGTGCTTCTGAGCCCAGCAGACAGGCTGAAGGGCTCCGACCTGGACCTGGGGCCATGATTGCTGAGTAGAGCGGCTCTTAGCGCCCTCTCTGCCCACCTCCCCCAGGTAGGACTGATGGAAGGATGTGGGTGCTCTTTTCCAAGACTGTTCATCTGGGGGCAGAATGCTTGGCAATGGGACTCCCCATGTCCTTTATCCCAGGCCCCGAGGACCGTGTGCCAAGTTTCTCGAGGATGTTTGGGAAAGCTGAACTGGCAAGGTCCCAGGAGACATGGGGGCCCTGGGGCGGCTCCCAAGCCCAGCTCTGAGCAACCAGGCTGCCCCAGGTCATGCCACCTCCCCGAGTTCAGATGGGCCTGCGGATGCCCAGCAGTGGAGGTGAATTAACCCATAAACAGACCCTCCCACACACAAGAGAGTGGCCAGAGTGCCTACCTGGGATTCCTGGTGGAGGTGGTGCCTGGTGGCTGTCTGGTCATTATATAGGCAGCCTGTGTTTGTTTTAAACCAGCAGCCCCACCTCAGGGCAGCCCAGTATCCGGGGGCTGATTGACATTCCTTGGGAACTAAAAATACTACGCACGTTGTCCTCGGGGTAGAAATCAACAGTGGTGGGCAAACGCCCTGAGAGATGGCTGGGTGGCCTGGGACAGCCACGTGAGGTGGCCATCTGCTGCTCCTCTCTGCAAGCGTGCCTGGCCCTGGTTTAGGTGGGAGGGAGGAGAGTGGCCCTGGGTCTGGTCTGGCTTTGCTGCTCTGCGGCCTTGGCTTACTGGCCCTTCTGCCACTCCCTTCCTTGCGGGATACAATGAGGTATCCTCACTCGAACTCAGGAGCTTGTCCTGCCCCTGCGCTCGCTGCTCTCCATGAGGGATGCTGCTCTGGCTCCCACAGACCCCGAGCACATGGGACGCTGGCTCATGGAACTCTCACACGTCCGAGAGGGAAGCCCCATTTTTCAGATAAACTGCAGGGGAGCAGGGCAGAGACCATCTCCAACAGGGACTGAACTCCAGTCTTTTTTTTTTTTTAAATGTGTAGTATGATCCCATTTTATGGAAAAAATACAAGGTAAAAATACAACAAATATAGACAGCCAACTATCTGGAAGGACATATGCTATTTTTTTCTTCTTTGTAATTATTTTTAGTGCTTAGGTTGAATATTCATTTGGTAATAAGAAACAAGCAAATAAGAAAAGTCTTACTTTTCTGTAACTCTTGGTAGAATCACATGCTCCACCTTGCAAAAAAAATCAAACCTGAGTCTATAGACGCTGTAGTTTCAATTACCAACTCCTAAGAAATACAGGGGATGGACGAGTGTGTAAAGGGGACCCACAGGGATGCAATCAACCCAATACAAACTGAGGGCAACAATAAGGGGCAAGTGTCCAATCCCTTCTTCTGGGTTGTGGTGATGGCTCTGCTCAGCTTGGTCTTTCTTAATGTGCGGGCCTTCTCCCCTCGCCCAGCCAGGTTCTGAGAGGGAGCAGAGTGCCCTGGGGGCAGGAGAGCCGTGCCCTGGGGGCAGGAGAGCCGGGACCTGGTGCTGCCACAGGTGACCACACACAGATTGGCCTTACGCAGATCACTGAGCATCCCCCTGCTCACGGCTGCCTCTCACAGGGGCTTGAGGATTAACTGAGGTGATGGGTGTGAAATCCTTTGTAACCTGTCAAGTACCGTGCAGGTGACAACTGTTTTTTGTACCCTGGCCAGCCTTTGCCACGTCAGATGTTCGCGGACGAGGAGCGCATCAACCACGTGGGGGATTCCTTACGTGCCCGCAGCGGCTCATCCCACAGGATGCCCAGGTGGTGACTCCTAAGGGCTCGGTGGGTTGTCTGTGTAGACGTTCTAGCGTTTCAGAGGAGGAGCTTTGTGGAGACTCTAGGGACAGTGGGTGCCCGGGAGGGGCTGTACTGAGCCCCTCAGTAGAATGTGGGGACTGAGTACCTCCTGCTGGAAAAGTTCTCACCACCAGTGCACTGGGGCGGGGGCCGGAATCCTCCCGCAGTCCCAGCAGAGTGTCAGTGTGTCACCTGGAGGCCTTCGCCCTTGTGGGCCACCTGAGCTGATGCCTTTTGGAAGGGAGGGAGCAGCAATTTTCCTATTCTTCTGTGCAGGCTAGGATTTTGCGGAATGCCTTGGGAGGTCTTGTGGGCCAGGCCCTCTGTCCTCACTTGAACCAATGTAGTTCCACTTTTTCCAATTTTATATGTTATGATGTAAGATTTTTTTCACAACAGGGATTCTGCTGCTGAAAAATGGACAAAGAACAGGCACAAGAGGGGTCCACACTTAGCTGTGCACAGAACCTCCTGCAGTGAGCGGCCTGACCTTTCATCGGTGTGTGCGCACATGAAGGCCCGGCGTGAGCTCCACTCCTCGATTACGGCTGAGGGGCCCCAGCACCAGGTCGCGGATTCCAGCCTTGAGAGTTCCGATTTCTGAGCTGAGACGGATTAGGATGTCAACGCTGCCTCTGGCACGTGGCGGTGGACAGCCCAGGGCAGCTCTTGACCTTCTTGCCAGTTTCCTCACCAGTAAGTCAGGGGTATGCGCCTACACAGGTTTTCTGTGCTACTTCACTCAGGCCTCCGTAAATCCCAGCTACTGCTGCGACTGCTGCTTCAGGTCAGTGTCCCAGGGCCTCTGGTGAAAGGTGATCCTTGGTTCAGGGTTGCTTACGAGCAGAACCATGCTCTGCATACTCTGTGCTCTAAACTGTCAGTCCCACGACAGGCCAGCCTTGGAACCCAGACTTCTTAGGCTCCAGGGATGTGATAATAGCCTAGATTGCTGTGGCCTGAGGGGAGTTTATTAGGCATTTTTTCTTCTTTTTAATTTAATTTTTATTTCATTTTAAAGTATAGTTGATTTTCAATGTTGTGTTTATTTGAGGTGTAGAGCAATGTGATTCAGTATATATATACATATAACTGTCCTCACTCGGATTCTTTTCCCATATAGGTTATGACGGAGTGTTGAGTAGAATTCCCTGTGCTCTACAATATTTCCTTCTTAATTATCGGTTTTATGAATATTAGTGATTATACGTTAATCCCAACCTCCTCATTTGTCTCCCCCACCTTTCCAATTTAGTAACCCTAAGCTTGTTTTCTAGGTCTGTGAGTCTCTCTCTGTTTTGTAAATTAGTTCAATTGTATCAAGTTTTGGATTCTACCTATAAGTGATATCGTATGATATTTGTCCTTCTCGGTCTAAGGTCTCTTAATATGATCACCTCTAGGTCCATCCACATTGCTGCAAATGGAATTATTTCATTCTTTTCGAAGGCTGAGTAGTATTCTCGTGTATATACTTAACCATGTCTTCTTCATCCATTCATCGGTCGATGGACATTTTGGTTGCTTGCGAGTCTTGGGTGTTGTAAACAGTGACACAGTGAACGTTGGGGTGAAGCGTCTTTTCCAGTTATGATTTCCTTTGTATGTAACCCCAGTAGTGCGATTTATGGATTGTATAGTAGCTGTATTTGTAGTTAAGGAACCTCTATACTGTTCTCCACGGTGGCTGTTACCAATGTACTTTCCCATCAGTGGCGCTGGACGGTTCCCTTTTCTGCACACCCTCTCCATTATTTATTGTTTGTAGAGTTTTTTTTTTTTTTACAGGCATATTTTCTACTCTTTTATGAGGAAGAAATTTTCTCTTTTACAGGCATATTTTCTACTCTTTTATGAGGAGGAACTTTTCTCTTTTTCTTTTTCCCTTTGCCCCCCCCCCCCCTTTTTTTTTTTTTTTTGGAGTTTTTTTTTTTTTTTTTTTTGCGATACGCGGGCCTCTCCCCACTGCGGAGCACAGGCTCCGGACGCGCAGGCTCAGCGGCCATGGCTCACGGGCCCGGCCGCTCCGCGGCATGTGGGATCCTCCCGGACCGGGACACGAACCCGCCTCCCCTGCATCGGCAGGCGGACTCTCAACCACTGCGCCACCAGGGGAGTCCCATTTGTAGAGTTTTTGATGACGGTCATTCTGACTCCTGCGAGGTTGTACCTGGTTGTAGTTTTGATTTGCTTTTCTCTAAGTAGTAGTAATTTGGAGCATCTTTTCATACGCTTTTTTCTTTCTTTCTTTTTTTTTGGTAAACGTGATTAAAATTTAACTCTTAAAATCGGTTTGTTGTTAAGTTTGCCAGTTTTTGAATTCTCATTCCATGACCTACCCCGGGACATTTATTAGAGTAGGTGTTATTTTAATACAGCACCGCAGCCCTTGTGTGAACATTAAGTGCTCTTAAGCAGTGGTTTGAAAGTTGTAGTTACAGGTAATGGCCACAAGGCGGCAGGATTTCTTCATGTCGCACTCTGGTTACTGGGGTGACCAGAGCCTTAGGGCAAGTTGTATTCCTGGGTTGTCAATAGAGTGGAATGTGCCGGCACAAACACCCAAGGGCGTGTGTCTCATTACTCCTTCTTCCTTGTCCTGTGACTCCCAGATATATCCCAGCCCCCGCCAGACTGCTATGCCGAGGGGTTGTCCTTTTCACGTGGGGTGACTCTAAGGAAGGAGGCTGGAGGTGGGATCCCCACCATCCGAGGCCATGGAAACCTGGTGACTTTTCAAATGTCTTTCAGCCCGAGGTTCAGCTGGGCTGTTGGGTCCTGTAGCCTTGGTTTAGCTTCAAGAGGGGCCACCTGGATCTAAAGATTGTGGTCCCATCTAGGGGTTACCAGGCACTCGAGAGCAAGGGGGCTTATAGCTGCCACATCCTCCCCAGCTCCCTCGGCCCCATGACAGTTCAGCCTTGGGACCCAAGTCTGCTTAGGGATGTGACAGCGGTCACGGGGGCCTGAGGGGAATAGCGGACTCATTTTTTAAAATTAAACTTTTATTTTATATTGGAGTATAGTTGATGTTTAACATTGTGTTTGTGTTAGGGGTACAGCAACATTATTCATTTATACACATACATATAATCTATTGTTTTTTGGATTCTTTTCTCATATAGGTTATTACAGTGGGCTGTGCTATAGAGTATTTCCTTGTTGATTATTTATTTTATGTATATTAGTGTGTAGATGTTCATCCCAACGTCCTAATTGATCTCTTCTTCTCTCCAGCTTTTTTATTTGGTAATCATAATTTTTTTTCCTAAATCTTTGAGTCTGTTTCTTTATTTCTTGTATTGTTAAGGAAAATTAAAAAACAGAAACAAAAGTCATCCCTATACCCCAGGAAGCAGTGCAAGGGGGGTGACATTGGTTGGGAAGGTGTAGAACATGGGGGAGTAGGGGCCGGTACCCACAGCTCTGGGTGAGTCGGAAACGTGTTTGCTATGTGACCTTGGGAAGTCACTTAATTCATGTGAACATCAGTTTTGTCCTGCTTAAGGGGTTTTTTTGTGAAAATGAACTGAAGTTATATCAAATTCATGTAAGAAGTATTTAGAACAGTGCCTGGTGCACAGCAAGACTGGGACTGAGTACCTCCTGCTGGAAAAGTTCTCACCACCAGTGCACTGGGGCGGGGGCCGGAATCCTCCCGCAGTCCCAGCAGAGTATGTGTGTGTCACCTGGAGGCCTTCGCCCTTGCGGGCCACCTGAGCTGATGCCTCTTGGCCTCGGGGCTCAGAAGGGCTGAAGGTGGAGCAGGTGGGGAGATGCTAGAGAAGGCCTGCAGCTTTTTCAAAGCGTGGCCCGCCCTGCCCCCCGCCCCCCAAAACCCCAAACGGACTATGGTGACCAGGCCCCACTGAGATGTGAGGCCTCCTTCAGTCCCGGCCCTGGAGACAGGAACTGCCAGTGTTGATCTTAGATAACAGCCCGCAGGCAAACACCCACGGGCTGCTGCGTTCCCTTCCGGAGCAGAAAGGTGGCCTGCGGGCTGGAAAGCACCCGAAGCACATCCCGCAGAGCGGAGGCTGGTTGGGGGAGGAAGGAAGGATGCCGGAGCCACTGAGGGAGGGGGAGGCGGCACCCAGAAAGTACCTCGCTGCCCACCCCCGGCTGTGGACGGGGTGCAGGCTGGGGTGGGGACGCATGCAGACCTGAGGCCAGAGGCCTTTGAGGAGGACTGTGTGGCTCGGGGTGGGGAGGACTGACTTGCCTCAGCGCGTGTTTCCCCTCCTTTGAATGCGGATAATGCCAAGGCCAGTCTGTCCATCTGTCTTCTTCTCTGAACCTTCCTCTGGATTGCTTGCTGGTTGGTGGTTTCCTTCCCGCAGCAGGGCCTTGAGGGCCCGGCCTTATCCGCAGATAAGGGCGCATCATCACCGAATTAACTGCTGTATGTCAGTGGTGTCTGAGAACAAATTGTGTACACAGTCCACAGTCATGCTGTTTGTGCTGTTAAGTAGCTGGCTGAGCAGGGAGTTTTTTCATGAATTTGGCCAAACCTTGGTCTGAATGAGGCAGATTCTGGGGTAATAGGAACGGGTTTCATTTTTTGAGATAGATAGGGCTCTTTGGCGGGGCTTATTTTTTTCTCCTCGTTCTGGCTTCCATAACTTGTAGAACAGCGTGGATCACTAGAAGTATCATGCCATTCATGCCATTACCAATTCCTTAGGAGTCCCATTAAAAAACGAAAAAGAAACAGATAAAATCCATTTTAATAATATACTGTAATATATTCAAAATACTATCAATTTGACGTAATCAGTGTTATAAATGATTTAGATATTTGGCACTGGTTTTTTTACTAAAATTTCAAAATCCATTGTGTATTATACTCTCACAGCACGTTTCAGTTCAGACCAGCCACATTTCCAGCGCTCAGCAGCTCTTGTGGCTCACGGCTACTGCACTGGACGAGCTCTAGATCATCATGGGTGTCACTCTTACAACTTCCACATCCGGAGCCCAGTGCTGTCTCATTTCTCCTGCTCCAAACACAACCTCTCCCACTGGGGCTTCCCTGTTCTCCTGCCATCGTGGGGCTGGAGCCTCCAGTATTGGTCTCCTGTCTTCAGTCTTTCTCTCCACCAGCTTTTGCCCTCAGCGTTAAAATATGCCCAGGTCTCTCTAATCCTGGAAGGGTCTATTGATGCCTTCTTGCCCTCATGCTACCGTGTCCAGGCAGAAGTTCCTGTCCCTGTATCCTGTCCCTTATGGGTACTGGCCCCTCCACACTCTGTAGCTTGACTCCCTGCACCGCCCGCCAACCACTGTGCTGAAACTGTTCTCAGAGCTACAGGTAGTGCAGTCTAGGGATGGCTAAGAGCCCTTGGATCTCAGGATGAGGCCTGTAGGGTCATCTAATCTCACCGCTGGGCGCAGGTTTGTGCTGGGCTGCAGTGGATGCATAGGGGAAGCGGTAAGAAAGCAGCCTTTTTTATGTCTCATCTTTGGATTCTGATCCAGTAAGTCTGCAGTGGGGCGTGAGAATCTGTATTTCTCAGATACTGAACAAGTATCTCAGGCACTTCCTTTCTGATTATAAAATAATGTTTCCAGTAGAAATTTTGGCCATATGTAAGATAAACTCTCTCTCCATGTATATTTGAACTTCTTATTCTGGAAAATTTCAACCTTAAAATGAAAGCAGAGAGAGTAATACAATGAGTCTCCACAAGCATTCATCATCAGTTTCAACATTTATTAACATCTTGCTTCGTGTATTTATCCCCTATACTCTTTTTCCTTTGGGAGGAATATTCTAAAAGCAAACCTCAGCAATCATGTAATTGCAGCCTTAAAATCTTCAGTGTGTAACTTTAACTGATAAAACACACTCTCTTACCCTACAACGACCCCCTTCCCTCAACCTGATTCTTTTTCTATTGTTCCTTTCTACATTTATTACCATTTTTTCCTTCAATTATTTTATCACCTTGATATCCAGTTTGTACAGGAAAGGCAAGAAAAATACATCATAGATCTTGCTGTGATTTATGTCAAAGAGTGTTCTTCCTATGTTTTCCTCTAAGAGTTTTATGGTGTCTGGTCTTACAGTTAGGTCTGTCATCCATTTTGAGTTTATTTTTGTGTATGGTGTCAGGGAGTGTTCTGATTTCATTCTTTTTTTTGTGTGTGTGTGGTACGCGGGCCTCTCACTGCTGCGGCCTCTCCCGTTGCGGAGCACAGGCTCCGGACGCGCAGGCTCAGTGGCCATGGCTCACGGGCCCAGCCGCTCTGCGGCATGTGGGATCCTCCTGGACCAGGGCATGAACCTGTGTCCCCTGCATCGGCAGGCGGACTCCCAACGACTTCACCACCAGGGAGGCCCTGATTTCATTCTTTTACATGTAGCTGTCCAGTTTTCCCAAACCAGTTATTGAAGAGACTGTCTTTTCTCCATTGTATATCTTTGCCTCGTTTATCATAGATTAGTTGACCATAGCCGTGTGGGTTTATCTCTGGGCTTTCTATCCTTTTCCATTGATCTATATTTTTGTCTTTGTGCCAGTACCATATTTTCTTGATTACTGTAGCTTTGTAGTATAGTCTGAAGTCAGGGAGTCTGATGCCTCCAGCTCCGTTTTCTTCCCTTAAGATTGCTTTGGCTATTCAGGGTCTTTTGTGTCTCCATACACATTTTAAGATTTTTTTGTTCTAGTTCTGTAAAAAAATGCCACTGGTAATTTGAAAAGGATTGCATTGAATCTGTAGATTGCTTTGGGTAGTATAGTAATTTTCACAGTATTGATTCTTCCAATCCAAGAACATGGTATAATCTGTCCATCTGCTTGTGTCGTCTTTGATTTCTTTCATCATTGTCTTACAGTTTTCTGAGTACAGGTCTTTTACCTCCTTAGGTAGGTTTATTCCTAGGTATTTTATTCTTTTTGTTGCAGTGGTGAATGGGATTGTTTCCTTAATTTCTCTTTCTGGTCTTGCATTGCTAGTGTCTAGGAATGAGAGAGATTTCTGTGCATTACTTTTGTATCCTGCAACTTTACCAAATTCATTGATGAGCACTAGTAGTTTTCTGGTGGCATCTTTAAGATTATGTATAGTATGATGTCATCTGCAGACAGTCACAGTTTTACCTCTTTTCCAATTTGTATTCTTTTTATTTCTTTTTCTTCCCTGATTGCCGTGGCTAGGGCTTCCAAAATTATGCTAATAGTGGTGAGAGTGGACATCCTTGTCTTGTTCCTGATCTTAGAGGAAATGCTTTCAGTTTTTCACTATTGAGAATGATGTTTGCTGTGTCGTAAATGGGCTTGATTATGTTGAGGTCGGTTTCCTCGTTGCCCACTTTCTGGAGAGTTTTTATCATAAATGGGTGTTGAGTTTTTCAAAAGCTTTTTCTTCTGCATCTATTGAGATGATCATATGTTTTTCTTCTTCAATTTGTTAATATGGTGTATCACGTTGATTGATTTGCATATATTGAAGAATCCTTTCATCCCTGGCATAAACCCCACTTGATCATGGCGTATGATCCGCTTAATGTGTTGTTGGATTCTGTTTGCTAGTATTTTGTTGAGGATTTTTGCATCTATATTCATCAGTGATATTGGTCTGTAATTTTCTTTTTTTGTAGTATCTTTGTCTGGTTTTGGTATCAGGGTGATGGTGGACTCATAGAATGAGTTTGGGAGGGTTCCTTCCTCTGCAATTTTTGGGAAGAGTTTGAGAAGGATGGGTGTTAGCTCTTCTCTAAATGTTTTATAGAATTCACCTGTGAAGCCATCTGGTCCTGGACTTTTTTTGTTGGAACATTTTTAATCACAGTTTCAATTTCCTTACTTGTGACTGGTCTGTTCATCTTTTCTGTATCTTCCTGGTTCAGGCTTGGAAGGTTATACCTTCCTTAGAATTTGTCCACTTCTTCCAGGTTGTCCATTTTATTCACTTAGAGTTGCTTGTAGTAGCCTCTTATGATGCTTTGTATTTC
>NW_020175185.1:2903-67617 GCF_003031525.2 Neophocaena asiaeorientalis asiaeorientalis | reverse complement strand
GATCTCCGCGTCTTACTCTTCCGCCATCTTCAAGCACGACTTTTTAAAAAAATCATCAGATATGCATTCATGGCATTATTTTCAAAAGTTTCTGTCCATCCCCAACCCAAAATGTTAATCCACCCTCCATTGCTGCCTTCGGTTTATTTTCAAACAAATTTGTGATGTAAACAACTTTGTGCCCTGCATCTTTTGGGGTATGGAGTCTCAGCTCACCTGAGGACTGGTGGTCATGCTCTGCCCCTGGGAAGTCTTGTGGGTCAAGTGGGCCCTGAGAGGAGAGGGGGCTAGAAGACCTGAGGACTAAGCGTAACTTTGGGTAGATTTCTAAGAGTGACCCCTCACTCATCCCTAAACCCACCACGTGATTTCCACCAACACAGCAGCATCTACCTTAGACAACAGCAAGGCCACACCCATTCCTGGAGGAGCTCATCCCCTAGGAATAAGGCCCAGGGAACCTGCACTTCTGGAAGTTCTTAACCCAAACCTCTATGCTACGCAGTGGTCTCAGGTGTGCTATGCCTGATATCTCTAGCTCAGTGCTGTTGAATACGGGTCTGAGGGAGTAACATCTGCTCCAACAAAAAACTTGTTAAAGATGCCATTTCATCAGCCCCACAGGAGGATCATAACTTAGAGTGGGACCCTGATTCCCCCCAAATTTGTATGCACTTTGAAGCTGCAGAAGAAATGTTTGCTACGTGGTTCCCGTGCAGTTTCCCATTAGTACTACATGATGAGTATTTAGAAATAACATCATCTGTGCCCTTCCCACAGAGTCTGTCTATTGATCTGGGTGGGAGCATCCGTGTTGTTTTAACTCTAGGTGATTCTAATATGAGGCCAGGTTTAAGCCCGAGGGCTGCTGGGTAATGGGTGAGAGTTGCTTCCAGTCTTTTGTCCTTCTTCCTTTGGGGAGGCATCGGTGTCTGCTCTACATGGGACTGGAAGGGGCAGAGCATTATAGTCCACTTACTCTGTGCTGTAGCAGAGTTTCTGAGCATCTGCTTGAGGGGAGAGTATGTGTAGACAGGAAAGAAAAAGCTCACAGTTTGGTCTCCATTCAGGGGCTCATCATTCCTGAATCTCTCTTTTTCAAGAGGTTGGCATTTCAGTGTTTCAAGGTCCTTTTGTCTGTGGCTGTGGTGGGAACAGGTGAAGGAGCTGTGCTGATGGTGCTGAAGGCATATTCTCAACATGCTGATGTGGTTCCTCAACATAATGTCCATGACAAAACGACCAGAGCAGGAAGAAGTTGAGGAGGGAATGGCAGCTTCACAGGTGACTGTCCTGTCCTGGGTCAGAGGCTGTGTCTGCTTTTCCTCCTGAAATTTCATGGATTACGAACGTACAAACTTTTAATATTCTACTCCTGATGTTGCTGCCTTGCAAAGTTGTTTTTCAACTACTTATTTTTTTCCTTCTTATGATAGTCAAAGTCCACTCTTTAGAATACCTCTCCCCTGTGATCCAGAGCCTTTTCTCCATTGTCTGCATCCAGGCTCCCTAAAGAGCATGGAGAATTCTCACTATGAATAAATGACATTCAACTATTGAAATGATTCTCTTTGTGAAAGATCAACATGGGAAGGCAGTAATATCTAAAATGCCCTATGGCATAATTTCAGATGCTGGATATTAGTGAAGAAGGGAAAGTGGAATGATTAATGTACATCTGAATACAACAGAAACGTCAGCTTATCACAGCAGGATTAAGAAAATACTCTTTTAAGTGCGATGGCATTAGTGGCCCAGATAACTCAAGGTTCTGGGAGAAAAAGTAATTAGGAGAGATTTGCTCTGTATATTGATAAGAAAGACTACTTAAATACAGTGTAACAGTCAGGGAACATGGGAGGTATATGTGGAGTGAAAGTGACATTTTTTTCATGATAGTTTCAGATTATGATTTTCTTATGTATTTTCACCCAGAATACCACAGTAGTGAAAATGTTTCTTGTGAGCTTCAGTCACCTGATAATCATTTGTCCCATTACACCTGATGTTCACTGGTTCAGGTGCTTTCTGCAAGATTCCTCCACTATGAAGTTCATATATTTTATCTTTAGTAAATGTCTGGTGTGATTCTCTGAGAAACTGTGCATAAACCATCAAGGTAAATCTGGAAAACTCCATTTCTTCTTAGTTTGTTTTTTTTGGTTTTTTTTGCTTATAGTTTTCTTTGGAAAATGAACATTGTCACCTTTGTTTATTAAAGATATTGGCTTTTCAACTGGAGGTTGTAATTGGCCAAGCCTTGTTCTTGTAAGTTTCCGTTGTACTCCATACTCAGGTAACAGACATACTCTTCTTTATCACTTCTTTGTATTTTCAAAAAAGTTTACAAGAATCTCATTATTAATGTATGCTCAACTGTGTTTAATTTATGAAATAAAGCTCAACTCAAATAATTTTTCAAAGAAATCAGAGATTAAGAACGAATAGCTCTAACTAATTTTATATCATTGTGAGTATGTCTCCCTTAGTGTATTTATAATATACAAAGTGTATCACCCACAAGTAGATTTATATGATTTACCCAATTAAAAATGGTTCATATTAATTCTTCTTTAAAGGTTTGTTAGAATTCACCTGTGAATCCATCTAGTCTTGGTATTTTTTTATTGGGAGGTTTTTAAGAACTGATGCAGTCTCCTTAACAGTAATTTGGTCTGTTCAGATTGTTTCATTTTGGCTCAGTAGTTGTGGCTTGCGGGCTCTTGAGCGCAGGCTCAATAGTTTGGCGCATGGGGTTAGTTGCTCTGCGGCATGTGGGATCTTCCCGGGCCAGGGCTCAAACCTGTGTCCCTTGCATTGGTAGGCAGATTCTTAACTACTGCATCATCAGGGAAGCCCCTGGTCTTTTAATTTTTTTTCTTTGGCCAATTGATTATTTAGGATCATGTTGTTTAATTTCCACATATTTGTAAATTTTCCAGATTCTGTCCTGTTCGTTTCTGGTTTCTTACCATTATTGTTGAAAAAATACTTAGTACAATGCCAGTCTTATTAAATTTGCGAAGACTTGTTCAGTGACCCATCACATGATCTGTCCTGGAGAATGTTCAATGTGCACTTGAGAAGAATATGTATTCTGCTGCTGTTGGATGGACTGTTCTGTTTTTCTCTGTTCAGTCCATTTGGTCTAATATACAGCTCAGGTTCAGTACTTCCTTATTGATTTTCTTTTTGGATGACCTATTCATTGTTGAAAGTTGGGTATTAAAGATCCCTTCACTTTTTTTTTTAGTATTGTCTATTTGTCTCTTCAAATCTGTTAGTGTTTGCTTAATATATTAAGATCCTCCACTGTTGGGTGCATATTTATTTTTGATTTTTGTCTTGATAAATTGAAAGCATTATCATTATATAATGACCTTATTTATTTTTCCTTGTTGCGGCTTTAGGCTTAAAGTCTATTTTGTCTGGTATAACTCTAGCTACCGCTGCTTTCTTTTGGTTTCCACTTGTATGGAATATCTTGTACCAGAGCTTCAATTTGAGCTTATTTGTGTTTTTAACTCTGAAGTGAGTCTCTGATAGCCAGCATATAGTTCAATCTTGTACTTTTATCTGTCTAGCCACTCTATGACTTTTAACTAAAGTATTTAATACATTTATGTTTACAGTAATTACTGACAGTTAAGGACTTACCAATGCCATCTTATTGTTTCCTGGATTTTTTTGTTGTTTCTTGTTCCTTCCACTGTTGCTGCCTTTCTTTGTGAATTAGTGATATTCTGTAGTGCTATGTTATGATTCCCTTCTCTTTATATTTTCTGAATCTACTATAAGATTTTTGCTCTGTGGTTCCATGAGGTGTACAGAAAACATCTTACAGAGTTAACAGGTGATTTTATGTTGATAATAATATAATTCCATGACACAAACACAAAACTTAATAATCACATACTTTAACCTTTATACTAAAGTTAACCGGGTAACACACCACCATATCACATTATTAAAAGTATTCTTACCTTAACTATATACTTATGTTTACAAGTCTTATGTATTCTCGTATGTTTTCATGGTACTATTTAGTTTACTTTTATTGTAGCTCAGGAACTCTTTTAGAATTGTTTTAACACAGATATAGTGATTATTAACTCTCTCAGCTTTTTGGGAGAGTTTTAAATCTCTTCATTTAAGAAGGACAATTATGACAGAGAGGATATTCTTTGTTGGCAGTTTTTTTTTTCATTGAGTAATTTGAATGTATTATCCCACTGTCTCCTGGCCTGTGAGGTTTCTCCTGAGAAATCAACTGATAACCTTATGAGGTTTCACCTGTAAGTTATAAGCTTCTCTCCTCTTGCTGCTTTTCAGATTCTTTGTTTTTGACAGTTTTACTATAATGTGCTTTGGGGAATGTTTTTCTTTTTTTTCTTTCCTTTTTTTTGTTTTTAGTTTGGTGTCCTATGACTTCATGAACTTGGATATGCAAATCTCTCCCCTGATTATGAAAGTTCTCAGCAACTATTTCTTTAAATAAGCCTTCTCTTTATATCTTTTCCTTTTAAGACTCCATAATTCACAGAAGGTTTCTTTTGATGGTATCCTATAGATCACAAAATCCTTCTTCACTCTTTTTTTCTTTGTTCTCCTCTGAGTGGATATATTCAACTTACTGTCTTCTGACTTACAGAAAATTTATTTTGCTTGATCTGTTTGTATATTGATTATGCTTATTGCATTTCTTTTTTCTTATATTTAACATAAAATATTACTTGAATTTAATGGTGCTTTGCTACATTTAAGTGTTATTCTTTGCCATTGTAGCAGTAGCTATCACACTTGTCATGTCACATAATTATTATTTCTTTATTTTGGTTAGAAAAATTAAGATCTAGTCTCTTAGCAAGTATGATGATTATAATACAATACCATGGTCTGTATTGACTATCGTGTGCATCAGATCTTTAGGAATTATTTACTGTTAGTTAAAAGTTTGTATCCTTAAACAACATCTCTCCTATTCCCCACACCCCAGCCTCTCATGGCCAACATTCTACTCTTTATTTTTATAAGTGTGGCTTCTTTTTATTTCCATATATAAAGGATATCACATAGTATTTGTCTTTCTCTTTTTGACTTATATCAGCATAATTTAACCAAGGTACATCAATGTGAAAAATCATAGAATTTCCTTCTTTCTAATGGCTAAATTATATCCATTGTGTGTATGTAAATATAGATAAGTATACAGATATAGATATCATATCTTTCTTATCCATTCATCTTTTGATAGGAACTTAGGTTGATTACATATATTGGCTACTGTGGATAATGCTGCAAGAAATATGGGGGTGCATATTTCTTTTCAAGTAAGTGCTTTTATTTTTTTTGGATAAATACCCAGAAATGGAATTGCTGGATCATGTAACAGATCTATTTTTAACTTTTCTGAACAACCTTCATATTGTGTTCCATAGTTGCTGTGAAATTGTATCCCCACTAACAGTTCACATGTGTTTTCTTTTGTCGACATCATCACCAACGCTTATTTTCTCATCTTTCTGATGATAGCCATTCTAACAGGTGTGAGATAATATCTCATTGTGGTTTTTATGTGCATTGTACTGATGATTAGTCATGTTGAGTACATTTTTGTATACTTATTGGCCATCTATATGTCCTTTTGGAAAAATAATCTATTTCCTTTGCCCATTCATACATTGGATTGTTTGATTTCTTGTTGCATTTTATGAGTTATTTTAAAACTGTATTTTGATTACAGGCCCCTTATCCAACCTATGGTTTGCATTTTTTTCCCATTTGGTAGGTTTACTTTTCATTTTGTTGATTGTCTACATTGTTGTACAATGGCTTTTTTTAAGCTTTATTTATTCATGTGTTTTATTTTATTTAATTTATTTATTATTTTTTTGGGCTGTGTTGGGTCTTAGTTGCAGCATGCGGGCCCTTCTCTCTAGCTATGGCATGTGGGTTTTTCATTTTTTCTCTCTTTGTAGTTGTGGTGCGCTGGATCCATGGTGCGTGGGCTCTGTAATTTGTGGCACACAGGCTTTCTAATTGAGGCACAGGCGAGCTCACTAGTTGTGACGCATGGGATTAGTTTCACTGTGGCATGTGGGATCTTAGTTCCCTGACCAGGGGCAAACCCACATGACCTGCATTGTAAGGCAGATTCTTTACCACTGGACCACCAGGGAAGGCCCTAGAGCTTTTAAGTTTGATTTCTTCTTGGTTGTGGATTTCTACTTTTGTCGTTTGTGCTTTTGTCATCATATTAAAAGAATAACCATCAATACCAGTGTGGAAGAGTTTTTTATTCTTTCTTTTAAGACTTTTATGGTATCAGTTTTAGGTTCAAGTCTTTGATCCATCTTGAGTTAATTCTTGTGACTGACATAAGATAGGGGTTCAAATTTCTGTTTTGCTTGTGCTTATTCAGGTTTTCTAACAGCATTTATTGAAGACACTGTGATTTCTCTATGGTTGTTTTTGCTTACCTTGTCAAAAATTAGTTAACCTCATATATAGGGGTTTAATTCTGGGCTCTCTGTTCCATTGCACTGGTCTGGGTGTCTATTTTGATGCCAGCACTGTACTGTTTTAATTAATATAGATTGTAGTATAGTTTGAAATTAGGAACTGTGATGCCTCAGGTTTTGTTCTTCTTTCTCAAGACTGTATAGGCTATTCAGATTTTCTCTGGTTCCATGAAAAGTTTAGAATTGATTTTTTATTTCTGTGGAGAATGTCATTGGATTTTTGAGAGAGATTGTTAGAATCTAGATGGTGTTAAGGACTTTTGATCTTAGAAATCCCTCCAATCTTCGAATATTGGATACTTTTCCATTTTTCAGTGACTTCAATGTATTTTATTAATGTCTTACAATGTTCAATGTAGAGACTTTTCAACAACTTTGTCAAATTTATTTCTAAATATTTTATTATTTTGGATTCTATTGTCAATTAGATTGTTTTCTTTATTTTTTCAGATGTTTTACTATCTGTGTATAGAAATACAACTGATGATGTATGTTGATTTTATATACTGCAATTTTACATACTTTGTTGATCAGTTACAACTTTTTGGTGAATTCCTTGGGATTTTTTTTTTTTTTGTGGTACGCGGGCCTCTCACTGTTGTGGTCTCTCCTGTTGCGGAGCACAGGCTCCGGACGCCCAGACTCAGTGGCCATGGCTCACGGGCCCAGCCGCTCCGCGGCCTGTGGGATCCTCCCGGACCGGGGCACGTGTCCCCTGCATCGGCAGGCGGACTCTCAACCACTGCGCCACCAGGGAAGCCCCTTGGGATTTTTTATATACAAAATCATACCATCTTCAAATAATGATAATTTTAGTTCTCCCTTTCCTATTTGGACACCTTTCTTTGTCTAGCCTAATAGCTCCAGCTAACACTGCCAGTACTATATTGAATAAGAGTGATTAAGTGGGCATCACTGTCTTGTTCTTGACCTTAGAAAAATAGCATTTACCTTTTTACCAACGAGTATGATGTTAGCTGTGGGATTGTTACATATGACCTTAATTATGTTGAGGTACATTCCCCCCTATACTCAATCTGTTCAGAGTTTTTAATCATAAAAGGATAGCATTTTGTCCATTGCTTTTTCTGCATGTATTGAAACGATTATGTGTTTTTTATTTTTACCCTTTTAATGTGATGTATCTCACATATTCATTTGTTATGTTGAAACATTCTTACATCCCAGTGATAAATCCCACTTGGTCATAGTGTATGATCCTTTTGATATATTGTTGAAGTTGATTTGCTAATATTTCGTTCAGAATTTTTGTACCTATGTTAATCAATTTTATTGACCTGTAGTTTTCTTTTCTTACAGAGTCTTTATTTGACTTTGGTGTTTTGGAAATGCTGGACTCATAAAACAAGTTTAGAAGTATTCGTTTCTCTTCAATTTTGTGGAAGAGTTATTACTCATGCTAATTTTTCTCCATAGGCTTGGTACAATTTATCAATAATGTCATCTGGTCCTTCAGTTTTCTGTGTTGGGAGTTTTTTTTTTATTACTGATTCAATCCCTTGTTATTGGTCTGTTTAGATTTTCTATTTCTTCCTGATTCAGTCTTGGTAAGTAGTGTGTTTCTAGGACTTACCAGTTTCTTCTAGGATATCTAATTTGTTGGCATATATTTGTTCAAAGTAGTCTATTATCCTGTATTTCTGTCATATCAGTGGTAATGTCTCCTCTTTCATTTCTGATTTTGTCTTCTCTCTTTTTTCCTAACCTAGCTGAAAGTTTGTGAATTTTATGGTTTTGAAAATCCAGCTTTTATTTCGTTGATCCTTTCTATTGATTTTCTTTTATCTATTTTATTTATTTCCACTCTAGTCTTTATTGTATCCTTCCCTCTGCTAATGTTGGGATACATTTCTTCTGTTTCTAGTTCCTTGAAATGTAAAGTAAGATTATTTAGGTGCTTTCTAATTTCTTGTCATATGCATTTATAGCTGTAAACTTGCCTCTCTGAACTGCTTTTGCAGCATCCCATAGGTTTCAGTAGGTTGTGTTTGCATTTTCATTTGTTTTGAGAGGTTTTTTTTTAATTCACTTTAAAAAAATTTTATTCATTTTATTTATTTAATTTTGGCAGTGTTTGGTCTTTGTTGCTGCGTGTGGGCTTTCTCTAGTTGTGGCAAGCAGGGGCTATTCTTCGCTGTGGTGCACAGGCACTACTCTTCATTGCAGTGCACAGGCTTCTCGTTGCGGTGGCTTGTCTTGTGGAGCACGTGTTCTAGGTGCGTGGGCTTCAGTAGTTGTGGCACATGGGCTTAGCTGCTTCGTGGCATGTGGGATCTTCCCGGATCAGGGCTCCAACCTGTGTCCGCTGCATGGCAGGCGGATTCTTAAGCACTGTGCCACCACGGAAGTCCTTTTAATTCACTTTGGATTTCTTTTTGGACCCATTGATTTTTAGGAAGTGTACTGTTTAGTTTCCACATTTTTGTAGATTTTCCAGATAGACTCTTGTTTATTTCTAGTTCTATATCATTGTGTCCAGAAAATTGATATGATTTTGATCTTCTTAAATTTACTAAGACGTATTTGTGTTTTATGATATGACCTATCCTGGAATATGTTCCATGAGAACAGGTTTTTGGATGAAATGTTCTATATATGCCTGTTAAGTCCACTTGGTGTAATGTATAGACGAGAATCTTGATTGTCAGGAAATTGAAGTGGGGGATATGGGGGATGCTGTTCAAATGGTATAAAAATTCGGTTTTGAAAGATGAATGAATTCTCGAGCACTGAGTACAGCCTGGTGAAACAGTCAATTATGGAGTGCATTATACTTCTTTTTTTACATCTCTATTGGAGTATACTTGCTTTACAATGATGTGTTAGTTTCTGCTTTATAACAAAGTGAATCAGTTATACATATACATATGTTCCCATATCTCTTCCCTCTTGCATCTCCCTCCCTCCCATCCTTCGTATCCCACCCCTCCAGGTGGTCACAAAGCACTGAGCTGATCCCCCTGTGCTATGTGGCTGCTTCCCACAGCTATCTATTTTACATTTTGTAGGGTATATATGTCTATGCCACTCTCTCACTTTGTCCCAGCTTACCCTTCCCTCACCCAATATCCTCAAGTCCATTCTCTAGTAGGTCTGTGTCTTTATTCCTGTCTTACCCCTAGGTTCTTCATGACATTTTTTTTCCTTAAATTCCATATATATGTGTTAGCATACGGTATTTGTCTTTCTCTTTCTGACCCACCTCACTCTGTATGACAGACTCCAGGTCTATTTAGATTTAATCAACAAATTATCAATAACATTCTGAAACATATGGTTCATTACAACAGAGATCACCAGTTAAAGTATGTTAAAGCAAATCTTCTGCAGTGAAAAATTACTCCTTTTCCAAACTATCCTTGCACTCATATAACTTTTTTAATGCAATTTAATTTTATATTTTTATTGAAGTATAGTTAATATACTGTATTCCTCCCCCCTACATTTCCCCTATGGTAACCATAAGTTTGTTTTCTTTATCTGTGAGTTGGTTTCTATTTTGTAAATAAGTTCATGTGTATCATTTTTTTTAGGTTCAACATACCAGTGATATCATATGGTATTTGTCTTTCTCAGTCTGACTTACTTACCTTAGTATGTTTATCTCTAGGTCCATCCATGTTGCTGCAAATGGCATTATTTCATTTTTTTATGTCTGAGTAGTGACGACATCTTCTTTGTCCATTCTTCTATCAATGGATATTTACGTTGCTTTGATGTCTTGGTTATTGTAAACAGTGCTGCAGTGAACATTGGGGTGCATGTATCCTTTGTTTCCTTTAAAAAATAATTAATTAATTAATTTAAAACATCTTTATTGGACTATAATTACTTTACAATGTTGTGTTAGTTTCTGCTGTATATAGGTTCCATATATATGTGTTAGCATACAGTATTGGTTTTTCTCCTTCTGACCTACTTCACTCTGTAGGACAGACTCTAGGTCCATCCACCTCACTACAAATAACAATTTCGCTTCATTCTATGGCTGAGTAATATTCCATTGTATATATGTGCCACATCTTCTTTATCCATTCATCTGTCAGTGGACACCTAGGTTGCTTCCATGTGCTTGCTATTGTAAATAGTGCTGCAATCAACATTGTGGTACATGACTCTTTTTGAATTATGGTTTTCTCAGGGTATATGCCCAGTAGTGGGATTGCTGGGTCCTATGGTAGTTCTATTTTTACTTTTTAAGGAACCTTCTTACTGTTCTCCATAGAGGCTGTATCAATTTACATTCGAACCCACAGTGCAAAAGGGTTCCCTTTTCTCCACACCCTTTCCAGCATTTATTGTTCGTAGATGTTTGATGATGGTCTTTCTGACCGGTGTGAGGTGATACCTCATTGTAGTTTTGATTTGCATTTCTCTGATGATTAGTGATGTTGAGCATCCTTTCATGTGTTTGTTGGCAGTCTGTATATCTTCTTTGGAGTCTATTCAGGTCTTCTGCCCATTTTTGGACTGGGTTGTTTGTCTTTGTGATGTTGAGCTGCATGAGCTGCTTGTATATTTTGGAAATTAATCCTTTGTCAGTTGCTTCATTTGCAAATATATTCTCCCATTCGAGGTTTGTTCATTCATCTTGTTTATGGTTTCCTTTGCCATGCCAAAGCTTTTAAGTTTCATTAGGTTCAATTTGTTTATTTTTGTTTTTATTTCCATTTATGTAGGAGGTGGGTCAAAAAGGATCTTGCTGTGATTTATGTCATAGAGTGTTCTGCCTATGTTTTCCTCTAAGAGTTTTATAGTGTCTGACCTTACGTTTAGGTCTTTAATCCATTTTGAGTTTATTTTTGTGTATCGTGTTAGGGAGTGTTCTAATTTCATTCTTTTACTTGTAATTCTCCATTTTTTCCAGCACCACTTATTAAAAAGGCTGTGTTTTCTCCATTGTATATTCTTGCCTCCTTTATCAAATATAAGATGAACATATGTGCATGGGTATATCTTTCGGCTTTCCATCCTGTTCCATTGATCTATATATTTTTTTTGTCCCTGTACCATATTGTCTTGATTACTGCTGCTTTGTAATATAGTCTGAAGTCAGTGAGTCTGATTCCTCCAGCTCCGTTTTTCTTTCCCAAGGTTGCTGTGGCTATTCTGGTTCATTTGTGTTTCCATACAAATTGTGAAATATTTTGTTCTACTTCTGTGAAAAATGTCATTGGTAGTTTGGTAGGGATTACATTGGATCTGTAGATTGCTTTGGGTAGTATAGTCATTTTCACAATGTTGATTCTTCTAATCCAAGAACATGGCATATCTCTCCATCTGTTTGTATCATTTTTAGTTTCTTCCATCAGTGTCTTACAGTTTTCTGCATACAGGTCTTTTGTCTCCTTATGTAGCTTTATTCCTAGGTATTTTATTCTTTCTGTTGAAATGATATATGGGAGTGTTTCCTTAATTTCTCCTTCAGATTTTTCTTCATTCTCAAAAAGAGGTAAAGGGGAAAAAATCATAAATCTTGCTCTCAGAGACCACCTCCTCAATTTGGGATGATTCGTTGTCTAAAGGAGGGAAGTAAGGAAGGAAGGAAGGAAAGAAAGAAAGAAAGAATGAAGATAAAGTATAATAAAGTTATTAAAATGAAAATTAATTATTAAAAAATTTTAAAAAAAACCATGGACGGATAGAACCCTAGGACAAATGGTGGAAGCAAAACTACACAGACAATATCTCACACAGAAGCATACACATATGCATTCACAAAAAGAGGAAAAGGGGAACAAATCATAGATCTTGCTCCTGAAGTCCACCTCCATGTTTTGGGTTTGTTTTTGTAGATCTTTTCCTTCTCTTGTGTTTCCTGCCTAGAGAAGTTCCTTTAGCATTTGTTGTAGAGCTGGTTTGGTGGTGCTGAATTCTCTTAGCTTTTGCTTGTCTGTAAAGTTTTTAATTTCTCCATCGAATCTGAAAGAGATCCTTGCTGGGTAGGTTTTTGCCTTTCATCACTTTAAATATGTGCTGCCTGTCCCTTCTGGCTTGCAGAATTTCTGCTGAAAGATCAGCTGTTAACCTTAAGGCGATTCCCTTGTATGTTATTTGTTGCTTTTCCCTTGCTGCTTTTAATGTTTTTTCTTTGTATTTACTTTTTGATAGTTTGATTAATATCTTTTATCATGTTTCTCCTTGGATCTGTCCTGTATGGGACTCTATGTGCTTGCTGGACTTGAGTGACTATTTCCTTTCCCACACTAGGGAAGTTTTCAACTATAATCTCTTCAAATATTTTCTCAGTCCCTTTTTTTTTTTGTTTTCTTCTTCTGGGACCCCTATAATTCGAACGTGGGTGGATTTCATGTTGTCCCAGAGGTCTCTGAGACTGTGCTCAATTCTTTTTATTCTTTTTTTCTTTATTCTGCTCTGCAGTCGTTATTTCCACTCTTTTATCTTCCAGGTCACTTAGCTGTTCTTCTGCCTCAGTTATTCTGTTATTGATTCCTTCTAGAGAATCTTTAATTTCATTTACTGTGCTGTTCATCATTGTTTGTTTTCTCTTTAGTTTTTCTAGGTCCTTGTTAAACATTTCTTTTATTTTCTCCCTTCCTTGTACTTTTGATTTACATTTCTCTAATAATTAGCAATTTGAGCATCTTTTCATATGCCTGTTGGCTATCTGTATGTCTTCTTGGGAGAAATGTCTATTTAGAGCCTCTGCAATTTTTTTCATTGAGTTTTTTTTTACATTGAGCTTCATAAATTGTTTGTATATTTTGGAGTTTAATCCCTTGTGGGTTACATCGTTTGCAAATATTTTCTCCCATTCCTCAAGTTGTCTTTTCATTTTGTGTATGGTTTCCTTTGCTGTGCAAAAGATTTTCAGTTTAACTAGGTTCCATTTGTTTATTTTTGTTTTTATCTTCATTACCCTAGGAGGTGGATCCCAAAAGATTTGGCTGCAATTTATGTCAAAATGTCTTTGCGGAGCACAGGCTCCGGACACGCAGGCCCAGCGGCCATGGCTCACAGGCCCAGCTGCTCCACAGCATGTGGGATCTTCCCGGACCGGGGCACGAACCCGCGTCCCCTGCATCGCCAGGCGGACTCTCAACCACTGCACCACCAGGGAAGCCCCTTTAATTCATTTTAAGATTATTTTTGTGTATGATGTTAAAGAATGTTGTAATTTCATTCTTTTACATGTAGCTGTCCAGTTTTCCCAGCACCACTTATTGAAGAGGCTGTCTTTTCTCCATTGTATATTCTTGCCTCTGTTGTCATAGATTAATTGACCATAGGTGATTGGGTTTACTTCTGGGCTTTCTTTCCTGCTCCATTGATCTATATTTCTGCTTTGTGCCAGTATCCTGTTGTTTTCAGGACTGTAAAGTTGTAGTATGGCCAGAAGTCAGGAAGTCTGATACCTCCAGCTCCATTTTTCTTTCTTAAGGTTAGTGTGGCTACTAGGGGTCTTTGCGTTTTCATACAGATGTAAATTTTTTTTTGTTCTCGTTGTGTGAAATATGCCATTGTCATCTGATAGGGATTGCATTTAATATGTGGATTGTCTTCGGTTATATAATCATTTTAACAATACTGATTCTTTCAGTCCAAGAATATAGTTATCATTCCACCTGTTTGTGTCATTTTTAATTTCTTTAATCAGCATCTTATAGTGTTCTGAGTATGGTTCTTTTGTCTCCTCAGGTAGGTTTGTTCCTAGGTATTTATTTCTTTTGATGTGATGGTAAATAGGATTGTTTCCTTCATTTTTCTTTCTCATCATTCAGTGTGCTTTAATGCTCCAGTTCTCCCTTGCACTCATGGTCCAGCCACACACGTGGGGGCCTTGCCACCTGGCTTCCAGTCAAGACCTTGTAAAGATCCATGAAAAATCTGGACTGCAGAGGTGGTCTCTGTGGGCTCCAGCTTAAGAAGTGCTGCCCCAGGGATTCCAGAAATTGAGAAAGGAAAAGTGAATGGAGTAGAGGGGTGGCATAGAGCAGGGTGAGTACCCTGGGAGATTTTGAGAGAAATACCCTCCACCCAAAACCCCTGCTCCTGCAGCTTATCCATTGATGCCATGGGATTTCAGTGCCTTTGGGGAGGTGATGTCTCTTCTTCTTTACTCCTGTGCTCAACACTATGCCAAACCAAATCCTCACCTCTTACTGATTTCCAAGGATTTTAAAGCACTGTTCATGGCTGACGTGGTTTTCAGTCCCCTAAACAGCAGTTTTGAGCTGTCTAAGCTATTTAAAAGTATTCTGCTTAACTAAGACAAAGCTCTATTCTTTTGATAAACTAACATGAATTGAGAGAAAATATGCTTTTCACCCCTTTCCATCAACCTGCTGTGCACTTGGTGGATACAGGATTAGATACACCTGACACCTCTGACTCTCTGGCCCAAACTGTCCCTTCACAGAGGGGACATAGTCTGCCATCAATATCCAATTGTGAACTTAGAGCCTGATTGGGTGGCACAGTGGGCAGACACTGCGAATGCTCTCTGAACTATGATTGCCTTTGTTTTCACCAGAGGTAGGATTCTGGACTCAGAAATACCTTGTTTGAATCTTGGGCTGACAGTTTACTCGCTACAGGCCTGCATGAGTGTTTGAACCTGGGAAACAGGGCAGGTGGTTGTCAATGTGGAGCATATAAAACCAGTGATATTTTTGATGGCTGTTTGTACTCCACCCTGTGCCCGAGCTCTCCAGAGTTCTCCCCAAACTTCTTTCTTCCCTTTAGATACGAACCTCTTCCTTTCTGTCTACACACCCCTGACCTCAGCAGAAGGGTCTCACTTACTTATCTGTTGCACCATCAGTGATCACAGCCTGTATACCCAGAGCTATATTCAGTGCTGGGATCAACGTGAAGCTCCTGACTTTTGAAGGTGCAGGTTTCAGGGGCAGATTCTGAGTTCATACAGGATCAGGTAAATTAAAGGGTATGGAGCTGATTTAAAGCTGTTCAGTGAGGTACAAGGGTCAGCTGGTTGATTTAAAGCCCGATCACGTGACTTGCAGGGTGGTGATGTAGAGAAGCCCCAAAATGTTGATTTTCTATCTCTTGCCCCAAACGTCATTTTTATAACTTTTTTTTATGACTTAGAAAACTAGGGCTGTTTCTCCCTGGGCATGAAAAGAGAAAAATACAGTATTTCAGGTTCATTTTAGAAAAAAAAACCTCAGGGTAAGGTGATGGTGACATGGTCCAGATCAAATATCTTGGTGGCAAACTCGGGAAAATTATACGAGAAGATCCCAGGCCTATTGTCTGTCAGCTTGGCAATGACGTTTGAGCAGTGACCAACGTGCTTGAGTGCAGCAGGTGAGGGGATAATGATATCCTCATCCTGTTCTTTATCTGGTCCAGAGGTTGAGAGCAAAGAGCTCAGTACAGAGCTCTTGATGTAAGGCTGTGCATGACAGATGGACCTCATATCAACTGTCTTGAGTGGTGGATGACCTGTGACAACAAGTTATTGACAAATTTTTTAGTGACTGTGTGGACAGTAATTGGTTTGGAAGAATGCTGTGGGAGAAGACACCACAAATATACAGCATATTCAAATTACCTCTCAGTCAAGAAAAAAACTAGAAGCAACCAAATAAAAATATTTGGAACCTATGAAATTAAATTTCACTGGAAAAGAAATTAAAACAATCATTTTACATACCAAGAGGCACCCAACCTCAATGATGGTCAGGGAAAAAAATTACAATGCCAATGTAATTGGTTTATTTTCCATTATATTGAAAACTTAAAGTATCATTATAGCATGTCTTGTCATCATCAGTGGAAACAAGCCCTTTGATGTATGCTTGCAGGGAGTATACATGACTACTATCCCTTTTGAGGCAGTTTATCTCCTCTTTTGCTTCTTCAGGATCTGGGATTTAGGGGTTCTGTGGGGCTGATGTTTGTGTAATGACCTTGATATTTCCTGTGTCCTTGGGCCTCTGGTCAGTCTCCTTCAGGCATTGATAATTTGATTTCCTGAAGTAGAAGAAAAAAGGCAAACAAATTATATAGAGGTTGAGTCAAGATGGCAGAACAGAAGGATGTGGAATTCACCTCCTCTCAACAATTACATCAAAAATATATACATGTGGAACACTCCTCACAGAATACCTACTGAATGCCAGCAGAATATCTCAGACACCCAGACATGCAAGAAAGATCTCCACGTAATGAGATGAGATAGAATGAAAGAAAAAAGAAGCATCATCAGCTCCCACCTGGGAGGGAGCTGTGAAAGACAGTTTCCCTCACCCTGGGAACCCCATTCACCAGTGGGCATGTGAGCTGGGACAGAAACTGAGCTGCAGAGGCTTTGAGGAGAGAGCAGCAGTCAGTTTGCAGCAGACAAAACAGAGACACGCACAGAGGATCTGTGCTACCTTGCTGCAGTCCTCAGCCCAAGACGTGTGGTGTGGGTTTTGGGTGCTGAAACTTGGGCTTCAGAGGACACACCAGGGGATTGAACTGGGTTTGGCTGCACACAGACAGCCCGAAGAGGCTGGAGTGTGGTGTTTGCCCAACCTGGGGTGTATGCGGAAGACCAGGCTGGCCATAGAAGCAAAACATCATTGTTGAGGGGCAGCTGAAGGGAGGGTCAGGGCTACCATAGCAGCCTCTTTCTTGGTGCCAACTCTATGACGACCTCTGGGGGCACACAAGCACCAGCAGGTTGCCTACACGTGGAGGTGGAGTTGAAATCAGAGTGGACCCCAAGGTACTGCCTGACTTAGGAAGCAAGGCTGATACCTGAGCCCTCTCCCCATGGCTGTGCAACTTGCAGATTTATGCCACTGCCACTGGCTTTATAAACTCAGTGCCTGTGGGACATCCGAGTGGACAATGGGCACTCTCATGGGCATGGGTACATGGAGGCGGGGCCAGGCTGGAGTTTAGTCTGCTTCCATAGCTCCCACAGTGGATCCATGTGTGGGACACTGTGGTCCTGGCACCTGACATCAGTGGATCAGCACCTACGGATCTGCGCTGGTGACTTTGTGAACACTGTGCCTAAGGGACACCAGGGTTGACTGCCTGCATTCCCACAGTCGAGGCAGGGCTGAGAGCAGTGCCAACAACAGTGTACTTTGTGAGCCTGCACCATGGGTGACAGGTAACACTGCTTCCTGGTGGACAGCTCTAGAAGAGGAATGCTCAGTGACTCCCTTCCCATTGGGAGTGCTCCAATCCAGCCTACCTCATTACACTGTCTAATCCAGCATAGAAACAGACCTGGGGGATTCTATTCCAACAACTAGGGAGCAGACCCTGTCCCCGACAGGGCTGTGTCAACCACAGAGCAACGAGGAGGCCCCATTCAACATATAGTGCAAGCTCTGGTCACCACATACTCCTTATGATAGTCTTCCAAAAAAGACTGAAGAAAAAGGGAGCCTCCCAGAGACATTCTATGAAGCCACTATCACCCTGATACCAAAACCAGACAAAGACACCACCAAAAAAGAAAATGACAGGCCAATACCGTTGATGAATATAGAACCTAAAATTCTCAACAAAATGTTGGCAAACCGAACCAAACAACACATAAAAATGATACGCCATGAACGTGTTGAATTATCCTAGGGTCATAGGGATCTTTCAACATACGCACATCAATCCATGTGTGATACACCACATCAACAAAAAGGACAGAAATGACATGATCATCTCAATAGATTCAGAAAGAGCGTTTGATAAATTTCAACACCAATTCATGATAAAAACTCTTATGAAAGTGGGTATAGAGGGAACATATCTCAACATACTAAAAGCTATTTATGACAAACCCACAGCTAATATGATACTTAATGGTGAAAAGCACTTAGCCTTCTCACTAAAATCTGGAACAAGACAAGGATGCCCGGTCTCACCACTTCTATTCAACATAATACTGGAAGTCTACCCACGGCAATCAGACAAGAAAAAGAAAGAAAATGTATCCAAATTGGAAGGGAAGAGGTAAAATTTTCATTATAAGCAGATGACATGATACAATATATAGAACCTAAAGACTCCACACACAAACTACTAGAACTGATAAACAGATTCAGCAACACAGCAGGATACAAGATTAAAATACAGAAATTGGTTGCATGTCTTTATATTAACAATGAAATAGTAGACAGGGAATGGTAAAAAATCCCTTTTAAAATTGCATCCAAAAAAATAAAATACTTGTGAATAAACCTGACCAAGGTTGTGAGAGACTTATAAGCTGAGAACTATAAAACATTAATAAAGGAAAGTGAAGAGGATTCAAAGATATGGAAAGATATCCTATGCCCTTGGATTGGAAGAAATATTATTAAAATGGCCATTGGACCCAAAGCAATCTACAGATTTAATGACATCCCTATCAAATCACCCATGATATTTTTCACAGAACTAGAACAAAGAATCCTAACATTTATATGGAACCATAAACGACACAGAATTGCCAAAGCAATTGTGAGGAAAAAGAACAAAGCAGGAGACATAATGCTTCCGGACTTCAGAGAATACTACAAAGTGACAGTAATCAAAACAGCATGATATTGGCACAAAAATAGACATATGGGTCAATGAAAGAGACTAGAGAGCCCAGAAAAAAACCCACACACCAATGGTCAATTAATCTTCGACAAAGCAGGCAAGAATATACAATGGGAAAAAAGACAGTCTCTTCAGCACTTGGTGTTGGGAATGTTGGACAGCCACAGGTAAACCATTGAAGTTAGAACACACCCTCACACCATGCACAAAAATAAACTCAAAATGGCTGAAACAGTTAAATATAAACACATGACACCATAAAACTTTTAGAAGAGAACATAGGCAAAATATTCTCTGACATAAGCTGTACCAGTGTTTTTGTAGATCATTCTCCCAAGGCAATGGAAATAAAAGCAAAAATAAACAGATGGGACCTATACAAACTTACAAGCTTTGCCACAGCAAAGGAAACCATAAAGGAAATGGAAAGAAAACCTGTGGAATGGGAGCAACTATTTTCAAATGATGCAACCTACAAGGGCTTAATTTCCAAAATATACAAACAACTCATACAATTGAATCACAAAAAAAACAACCCAATGAAAAAAATGGGCAGAAGACTGAAATAGACATTTCTCCAAAGAAGACATACAGATGGCCAATAAGCACATGAAAAGATACTCACCATTGCTAATTATTAGAGAAATGAAAATCAAAACTACAGTGAGGTATCACCTTAAACTGGTCAGAATGGCCATTATTTAAAATTCTACAAATAGATGCTGGAAAGGGGGTGGAGAAAAGGGAACACTTCTACACTGTTGGTGGGAATGTAAATTGGTGCAGCCATTATAGAAAACAATATGGAGGTTCCTCAAAAAAAAAAAAATAGAGTGGCCATAGGATCCAGCAACCCCTCTCCTGGGCTTATATCCAGACAAAATTATAATTCAAAAAGGTGGACCTCTTGGGGAGGGAGGGCTACATAGTCTGGTGGGACAGTCCTTCACCCCATCATCAGTGCCTGCAACCTTTGCTCCTTCACCTACTCCTGCTGTGGTCAGCAGTGGTCTGAATAACCAACTTGAAATCTCTATGGGGATAGTCAGGGCACCTGGTGGATATGGGGCTCCTAAAGCTGTCTGGCTGACTGGAGTAAAGGCTAAAGTCTTGTAGATTTCAGGAACATTTACTCACCTCCAAGGGCACATCTATATGGAAATGAACTTCATGAAGAAAGCTCTGTAGCACATGACAGACTTGGCAATTCAGTTTAACAAGAATAGCTTTGGTGTCGTCCACAGCATTCCTCTGGCCATCCCTACACCACTGATGCTAAACCAGAGCATTGATGTCTCCATGCATCTCCACACCTTGGACCCAGTCATGAAGATAGAACCTCTGAACAACCTGCAGGTGGCTGTGAGAAACAATCGTGATACCTTCTACTTCAGCTGCCTCATCCCACTCAATGTGCTTTTTGTAGAAGACGGCAAAATGAAGTGCCTGGTCTTCCTTGCAACATGGAAGGATATTCCCAATGAAAATGAACTTCAGTTTCAGATTAAGGAAAGTCATTTAAATGCTGACACTGTTTCCAGAAAGTTGCAAAACAACAACGTTTATACTATTGCCAAGAGGAATGTGGAAGGGCAGGAGATTCTGTACCAATCCCTGACTCACTAATGGCATTTGGGTTTTGGCCCAGCTCCACAGCCAGCCAGAAAACCCCAATTACACACTGTTACCAAAGTGTAGAGCTAGCTCCTGAAGCATCCCAGTACATCTATCAGGTCTACGACAGCATTTTGAAAAACGAATAGACTGGTCCGGTGCCCTCAGGCCATCCTGTGATTGGTGCAAGCCAAGAACTCTTAACTGGAAGAAATTGTATTGCCGTGTGGAATCTGAACCCAAACACACCGAGACCACTCCGAGGCCACCCGCCAAGGTAGTGACAGGTCTGACCTGTGCTAATATTAGGGCAAAACCTTTTGGATAGTTTTAGCTATCTGACACTTGAGCATTTGTAACCACAGCTTCAATCACTTCCCACCTCTTGCCACCTGCTTCTGTCTATCCTTACTTGTGAGCTTCTCCATCCTGTGCCAGTGGCTGGCGTTTTTTAGTGTAGTTTGATATTTTGTAATTGAGAGTTCGCTTCAAAAGCAGCAAAAGACAAAATATATTAAAACAAGGAAAAGTGTCCCTGAAAGAAAAATAAGTTTATTTGTTGTGTGTTTTCTACTCAGTTGTTTGAGCATATTATACATATTAGAGAGGTTTTTCAAATATTTTTGACATTTTGTAGGTACACTCTGCTCTCTGTAAATTGTTTCCTTTGCTGTTCAAAGCTTTATAGTTTAATGCAATCTGTTTTCAAATTTTTTTCTTTTTTTGTTTGCTTTTGCTGCCTGTGCTTTTGTGGTCACATCTAAAAATACATTGCCCATAGCACTGTCAAGAATTTTTTCCCCCCTATATCTTCTTCTAGTAACTTTACAGTTTCTGATCTTATATTTAATTCTCTAAACCAGTTTGAATTAATTTTTGTATACAGTGTGATATACAGGTCTAATTTCTTCCTTATGCTCGTGAATATTCAGTTTCCCACGAATTTACTGAAGAGATCCTTTTCTCATTGTATATTCCTGGCACTTTTGTCAAAGATCAATTGATTGTAAATATGTGGATTTATTTCTGAGGTCTTTATTTCGTTGCATTGTTCTGTATGTCTGTTTTTGTACTGTGACCATACTGCTTTGATTACTATGCTTTGTAGTATAGTTTGAAATTATGAAGAGTGATGCCTTCAGTTTTGCTCTTTGTGCTAAAGATTGCTTTGGACAATTGGGGCCTTTTATGGTTCCATATGAATTTTAATATTTCTTTTTCTATTTTCTGTGGAAACTGCCTTCAGATTTTGACATGGGTTGCATGGACTCTATAGATTGCTTTGGATAGTATGGGCATTTTAAACAATGTTCATTTATTCAATCTAGTAATATAGGCGATCATTCCATTTATTTGTTTCTTCTTGAAATTCTTTCATCAATATTTTATAGTTTGCAGGGTATGGCTCTTTTACATTCTTAGTTAACTTTATTCCTAAATATTTTATTCTTTTATTCTATTGTAAATGTGACCTTTTTTAACCTTTTCTGATAGTTTCTGTTGTTAGTATACAGAACCACAAGTGATTTTTATATGTTGATTTTGTGTCATGCCACTTACTGGATTTATTTATCAGTTTGAACAGTTTATTGGAAGTGGCACTTTTAGGTTTTTGTATATATAAAATCATGTCATCTGCAAACAGAAAATTTAGGTTTACCTTTATGATTTGGATTTATTTTATTTATTTTTCTTGCCTACTTGCTCTGGTTAGGAATTCCCATACTATGTTGAATAGAAGGGTCAAGAATTGGTAACCTTGTCTTGGTTGAAACTTAGGAGAAACAGTTTTGGGACTGTTAGCTTTGGGCCTGTCATATGACTTTTAATGTGTTGAGGTATATTCCTTCTATAACTAATTTCTTGACAATCTTTATCATGAAAGGAAGTTGTATTTTGTCAAAAAATTTTATTTATCTATTATGATATTTTCCCTTTATTCTCATAATGTAATGTGTCACATTTATCGATTTGCATACATTGTGCCATCCTTGCATCCAGGCATAAATCACACTTAATCATGGTGAATGAATCCCTTCAATGTGCTGCTGAATTCAGTTTGCCAGTATTTTGAGTGTATTTCAGCTATGTTATTCAGGAATGTTGATCTGTACTTTTCTCATCGTGCCCTTCTCTGTTTTTTTAAAATTAATTTATTATTTATTTATTTATTTTTAGCTGTGTTGGGTCTTCGTTGCTACACGCAGGCTTTTCTCCAGTTGCGGCGAGTGGGGGCTGCTCTTCATTGTGGTGCGCAGGTTACTCATTGTGGTGGCTTCTCTTGTTGCAGAGCACAGGCTCTAGGCACGAGGGCTTAGTAGTTGTGGTGCACAGGCTTAGTTGCACCACGGCATGTGGGATGTTCCCAGACCAGGGATTGAACCCGTGTCCCCTGCATTGGCAGGAGGATTCTTAACCACTGAACCACCAGGGAAGGCCCCCTTGTCTGGATTTGGCATTACCCTTGTCTGGGGTAATGCCTCATAAGATGGGTTGAAAGCATTCCCTCCTCTTTAAATTTTTGGAAGTATTTGAGTAGTCTTGGTTTTAATTTCTCTTTAATTATTTGGCATAATTCACGAAAAAACCCATCTGGTCCTGAAATTTTATTTATTGAGAGGTTTCTCAATGCTGTTTCATTCTCTTTACTCATTACTGGTCTGTTCAGGTGTTCTATTTCTTGGTAGGATGTACATTTCTATGAGTTTGTCCATCTTTTTCTAAGTAATCCAAGTTGTTTGCATATGATTGTCAATAGTAGTCTCTGCTTGTCATTTGTATTTCTGTGGCATCATTGTAATGCCTTTATATGCATGTGTGTGTGTGTTTATTTATTTGTTCATTCATTCATCTTTCATTCAGTCTCTCTTTTTCTTAGTTATTCTTGCTAACAATTTGTCAATTTTATCTTTTCAAAAACACCCTCCAATATTATTTATCCTTCTACTGTTTTTGTAGCTAACCCTTCCCCCTCCCCATATCCTCAAGTCCATTCTCCAGTAGGTCTGTGTCTTTATTCCCATCTTACCCCTAGGTTCTTCATGACCTTTTTTTCCCCCTTTGATTCCATATATATATGTTAGCATGTGGTATTTGTCTTTCTCTTTCTGACTTCACTCTGTATGACAGACTCTAAGTCCGTCCACCTCACTACAAATAATTCAATTTTGCTTCTTTTTATGGTTGAATAATATTCCATTGTATATATGTGCCACATCTTCTTTATGCATTCATCTGTTGATGGACACTTAGGTTGCTTCCATGTCCTGGCTATTTTAAATAGAGCTGCAATGAATATTATCGTACATGATTCTTTTTGAATTATGGTTTTCTCAGGGTATATGCCCAGTTGTGGGGTTGCTGGATCGTATGTATGGTAGTTTGTTCTCCATACTGGCTGTATCAATTTATATTCCCGCCAACACCAAGAGTGTTCCATTTTCTCCACACCCTCTCCAGCGTTTACTGTTTCTAGATTTTTTGATGATGGCCATTCTGACTGGTGTGAGATGATATCTCATTGTAGGTTTGATTTGCATTTCTCTAATGATTAATGAGGTTGAGCATTCGTTCATGTGTTTGTTGGCAATCTGTATATCTTCCTTGGAGAAATGTCTATTTAGGTCTTCTGCATATTTTTGGATTGGGTTGCTTGTTTTTTGTTATTGAGCTGCGTGAGCTGCTTGTAAATTTTGGAGATTAATCCTTTGTCAGTTGCTTCATTTGCTAATATTTTCTCTCATTCTGAGGGATGTCTTTTGGTCTTGCTTATGGTTTCCTTTACTGTGCAAAAGCTGGTAAGTTTCATTAGGTCCCATTTGTTTATTTTTGTTTTTATTTCCATTTATCTAGGAGGTGGGTCAAAAAGGATCTTGCTGTGATTTATGTCATAGAGTGTTCTGCCTATGTTTTCCTCTAAGAGTTTGATAGCTTCTGGCCTTACATTTAGGTCTTTAATTCATTTTGAGTTTATTTTTGTGTATGATGTTAGGGAGTGTTCTAATTTCATACTTTTACATGTACCTGTCCAGATTTCCCAGCACCACTTATTGAAGAGCCCGTCTTTTCTCTACTGTATATTCTTGCCTCCTTCATCAAGGATAAGGTGACCATATGTGCATGGGTTTACCTCTGGCTTTCTATCCTGTTCCATTGATCTATATCTCTTTTTGCCCCAGTACCATACTGTCCTGATTACTGTAGCTTTGTAGTATAGTCTGAAGTCAGGGAGCCTGATTCCTCCAGCTCCATTTTTTATTCTCAAGATTGCTTTGGCTATTTGGGGTCTTTTGTGTTTTCATACAAATTGTGAAATTTTTTGTTCTAGTTCTGTGAGAAATGCCAGTGGTAGTTTGATAGGGATTGCATTGAGTCTGTAGATTGCTTTGGGTACTAGAGTCATTTTTCACAATGTTGATTCTTCCAATCCACGAACATGGTATATCTCTCCATGTATTTGTATCATCTTTAATTTCTTTCATCAGTGTCTTATAAGTTTCTGCATACAGGTCTTTTGTCTCCTTAGGTACGTTTATTCCTAGATATTTTATTCTTTTTGTTGCAATGGTAAATGGGAGTGTTTTCTTAATTTCACTTTCAGATTTTTCATCATTAGTGTATAGGAATGCCAGAGATTTCTGTGCATTAATTTTGTATCCTGATATTTTACCAAATTCATTGATTAGCTCTAGTAGTTTTCTGGTAGCATATTTAGGATTTTCTATGTATTGTATCATGTCATCTGCAAACAGTGACACATTTACTTCTTTTTCAATTTGGATTCCTTTTATTTCTTTTTTTTATCTGATTGCTGTGGCTAAAACTTCCAAAACTATGTTGAATAATAGTGGTGAGAGTGGGCAACCTTCTCTTGTTCCTGATATTAGTGGAAATGGTTTCAGTTTTTCACCATCGAGGATGATGTTGACTGTCGTGTTGTCATATATGACCTTTGTCATGTTGAGGAAATTTCCCTCTATGCCTACTTTATGCAGGGCTTTTATCATAAATGGGTGCTGAATTTTGTCAAAAGCTTTCTCTGCATCTATTGAGATGATCAAATGGTTTTTCTCCTTCAATTTGTTAATATGGTGTATCACGTTGATTGATTTGCATATATTGAAGAATCCTTGCATTCCTGGGATAAACCCCACTTGATCATGGTGTATGATCCTTGTAATGTGTTGTTGGATTCTGTTTGCTAGTATTTTATTGAATATTTTTGCATCTATGTTCATCAGTGATATTGGCCTGTAGTTTTCTTTGTGATATATTTTTCTGGTTTTGGTATCAGGGTGATGGTGGCCTCGTAGAAGGAATTTGGGAGTGTTCCTCCCAATGCTATATTTTGGAAGAGTTTAAGAAGGATGGGTGTTAGCTCTTCTCTGAATGTTTGATAGAATTCACCTGTGAAGCCATCTGGTCCTGGGCTTTTGTTTGTTGGAAGAATTTTAATCACAGTTTCAATTTCAGTGCTTGTGATTGGTCTGTTTATATTTTCTCTTTCTTCCTGGTTCAGTCTCAGAAGGTTGTGCATTTCTCAGAGTGTGTCCATTTCTTCCAGGTTGTCCATTTTATTGGCATAGAGTTGCTTGTACTAATCTCTCATGATCCTTTGTATTTCTGCAGTGTCAGTTGTTACTTCTCCTTTTTCATTTCTAATTCTATTGATTTGAGTCTTCTCCCTTTTTTTCTTGATGAGTCTGGCTAGTGGTTTATCTATTTTGTTTATCTTCTCAAAGAACCAGCTTTTAGTTTTATTGATCTTTACTATCATTTCCTACATTTCTTTTTCACTTATTTCTGATCTGATCTTTATGATTTCTTTCCTTCTGCTAACGTAGGGGGTTTTTTGTTCTTCCTTCTCTAATTGCTTTAGGTACAAGGTTAGGTTCTTTATTTGAGATGTTTCCTGTTTCTTAAGGTAGGATTGTATTGCTATAAACTTCCCTCCCAGAACTGCTTTTGCTGCATCCCATAGGTTTTGGGTCATTATGTCTCCATTGTCATTTGTTTCTAGGTATTTTTTTATTTCCTCTTTGATTTCTTCAGTGATCACTTGCTTATTAAGTAGTGTATTGTTTAGTCTCCATATGTTTGTATTTTTTACAGATCATTTCCTGTAATTGATACCTAATCTCAAAGCGTTGTGATTGGAAAAGATACTTGATACAATTTCAATTTCCTTAAATTTATCAAGGCTTGATTTGTGACCCAAGATATGTTCTATCCTGGAGAATGTTCTATGAGCACTTGAGAGAAATGTGTATTCTGTTGGTTTGGGATGGAATGTCCCATAAATATCAATTAAGTCCATCTTGATTAATGTATCATTTAAAGCTTGTGTTTCCTTATTTATTTTAATTTAGGATGATCTGTCCATTGGTGAAAGTGGGGTGTTAAAGTCCCCTACTATGAATGTGTTACTGTCGATTTCCCCTTTTATGGCTGTTAGTATTTGCCTTATGTATTGAGGTGCTCCTATATTGGGTGCATAAATATTTACAATTGTTATATCTTCTTGGATCAATCCCTTGATCATTATGTAGTGTCCTTCTTTGTCTCTTTAATAGTATTTAAAGTCTATTTTGTCTGATATGAGAATTGCTACTCCAGCTTTCTTTTGATTTCCATTTCCATGGAATATCTTTTTCCATCCCCTTACTTTCAGTCTTTATGTGTCCTTAGGTCTGCAGTGGGTCTGTTGTAGACACCATATATACGGGTCTTGTCTTTGTATCCATTCAGCCAGCCTGTGTCTTTTGGTGGGAGCACTAAAAAAATTTACATTTAAGGTAATTATCAATATGTATGTTCCTATTACCATTTTCTTGATTGTTTTGGGTTTGTTATTTTAGGTGTTTTCCTTCTCTTGTGTTTCCTATCTAGAGAAGTTCCTTTAGCATTTGTTGTAAAGCTGGTTTGGTGGTGCTGAACTCTGTCAGCTTTTGCTTGTCTGTAAAGGTTTTAATTTTTCCATCAAATCTGAATGAGATCCTTGCTGGGTAGAGTAATCTTGGTTGTAGGTTTTTCTCCTTTATCACTTTAAATATATCCTGCCTCTTCCTTCTGGTTTGCAGAGTTTCTGCTGAAAGATCAGCTGTTAACCTTATGGAGATTCCCTTGTGTGTTTTTCCCTTACTGCTTTTAATATGTTTTCTCTGTATTTAATTTTTGATAGTTTAATTAATATGTGTCTTGGCATTTTCCTCCTTGGATTTACCCTGTATGGGACTCTCTGTGCTTCCTGGACTTGATTAACTATTTCCTTTCCCATATTAGGGAAGTTTTCAACTATAATCTCTTCAAATATTTTCTCAATCACTTTCTTTTTCTCTTCTTCTTCTGGAACCCCTATAATTCGAATGTTGGTGCATTTAATGTTTTCCCAGAGGTCCCTGAGACGGTCCTCAGTTCTTTTCATTCTTTTTTCTTTATTCTGCTCTGCAGTAGTTATTTCCACTATTTTATCTTCCAGGTCAGTTATCCGTTCTTCTGCCTCAGTTATTCTGCTATTGATCCCTTCTAGAGTATTTTTAATTTCATTTATTGTGTTGTTAATCATTGCTTGTTTCCTCTTTAGTTCTTCTAGGTCCTTGTTAAATGTTTCTTGCATTTTCTCTATTCTATTTCCAAGATTTAGGACCATCTTTACTATCATTATTCTGAATTCTTTTTCAGGTAGACTGCCTATTTCCTCTTCATTTGTTAGGTCTGGTGGGTTTTTACCTTGCTCCTTCATCTGCTGTGTGTTTCTCTGTCTTCTCATTTAGCTTATCTTACTGTGTTTGGGGTCTTCTTTTCGTAGGCTGCTGGTTCGTAGTTCCCATTGTTTTTGCTGTCTGGCCCCAGTGGCTAAGGTTGGTTCGGTGGGTTGTGTAGGCCTCCTGGTGGAAGGGACTTGTGCCTGTGTTCTGGTAGATGAGGCTGGATCTAGTCTTTCTGGTGGGCAGGTGTATGTCTGGTGGTGTGTTTTGGGGTGTCTGTGGCCTTATTATGATTTTAGTCAGCCTCTCTGCTAATGGATGGGTCTGTGTTCCTGTCTTGCTATTTGTTTGGCATAGGGTGTCCAGCACTGTATCTTGCTGATTATTGAGTGAAGCTGGGTCTTGGTGTTGAGATGGCGATCTCTAGGAGATTTTCACTGTTTGATATTACGTGGAGCTGGGAGGTCTCTTGTGGACCAGTGTCCTGAAGTTGGCTTTCCCACCTCAGAGACACAGCACTGATGCCTGGCTGGAGCACCAAGAGCCTTTCGTCCACACAGCTCAGAATAAAAGGGAGAAAAAATAAGAAAGAAAGAAAGAAAGAAAGAAAGAGAGAGAGAGAGGGAGGGAGGGAGGGAGGGAGAGAGAGAGAAAGAAAGAGAAAGAAGATAAAATAAAATAAAGTAAGGTAAAATTAAGTAAAGTTATTAACATAAAAAATAATTAGGAAAAATATTTTAAACAGTAAAAGGAAAAAATAGAAAAAAAAAACGGACAAACAGAACCCTAGGACAAATGGTGAAAGCAAAGCTATACAGACAAAATCTCACATAGAAGCATACATATACACACTCACAAAAAGAGGAAAAGGGGAAAACATAATAAATCTCGCCCCCAAGGTCCACCTCCTCAATTTGGGGTGATTCATCATCTATTCAGGTATTCCACAGATGCAGGGTACATCAAGTTGATTGTGGAGATTTAATTTGCTGCTCCTCAGGCTGCTGTGAGAAATTTCGCTTTCTCTTCTTTGTTAGCACAGCTCAAGGGTTTCAGGTTTGGATTTGGCCCCGCCTCTGCGTGTAGCTCGCCTGAGGGCGTCTGTTCTTCACTCAGACAGGACGGGGTTAAACGAGCAGCTGATTTGGTGGCTCTGACTCACTCATGCCACGGGGAGGGAGGGGTACGAATGCGCCATGAGCCTGTGGCAGCAGAGCCCAGCATGACGTTGCACCAGCCTGATGCACGCTGTGCATTCTTCTGGGGAAGTTGTCCCTGGATCACGGGACCCTGGCAGTGGTGGGCTGCACAGGCTCCTGAGAGGGGAGGTGTGGATAGTAACCTGTGCTCGCACACAGGCTTCTTGGTGGCTGCGGCAGCAGCCTTAGCGTCTCATGCCCATCTCTGGTGTCTGTGCTGATAGCCGCAGCTCGCCCGTCTCTGGAGCTCTTTAAGCGGCACTCTGAATCCCCTCTCCTCGCGCACCAGGTAACAAAGAGGCAAGAAAACGTCTCTTGTCTCTTTGGCAGCTCCAGCCCTTTTCCCGGACTCCCTCCTGGCTAGCCGTGGCACACTAGCCTCCTTCAGGCTGTATTCACGCCACCAACACCAGTCCTCTCCCTGCGATCCGACCAAAGCCTGAGCCTCAGCTCCCAGCCCCTGCCCGCCCCGGTGGGTAAGCAGACAAGCCTCTCAGGCTGGTGAATGCTGGTCGGCACCGATACTCTGTGCAGGAATCTCTCCTCTTTGCCCTCCGCACCCCTGTAGCTGCACTCTCCTCCATGGCTCTGAAGCTTCCCCCCTCTGCTACCCGCAGTCTCCGCCCACGAAGGGGCTTCCTAGTGTGTGGAAACCTTTCCTCCTTCACGGCTCCCTCCTACTGGTGCAGGTCCCATCCCTATTCTTTTGTCTCTGGTTTTTCTTCTTTCTTTTACCCTACCCATGTACGTGGGGAGTTTCTTGCCTTTTGGGAGGTCTGAGGTCTTCTGCCAACATTTAGTGGGTGTTCTGTAGGAGCAGTTCCACGCGTAGATGTATTTCTGATGTGTCTGTGAGGAGGAAGGTGATCTCTGCATCTTACTCTTCCACCATCTTCCGAGATTCCCCTCCACTGCTTTTAAAATGAGAGGTTAGCAGGTTCCTGTTTGTCTGAGGGAGAGACATTAGCTTATTCCTCAAGGCTGTTCATTACAAACACACTCCCAAGAAATGACTCAGGTGAAATGCTGTCAGGGTATACATTCTTTTTCTTTGTTTCTTTTTTTTTTTTTATTGAAGAATTGTTGGCTTATAATATTACATTAGTTTCAGATGTACAACATAATGATTCAGCATTTGAGTATATTACAAAATGATCACCTTGATGAGTCTAGTAAACATCTGTCCCCATCCACAGTTACTGCAATATCATGAACCATATTCTTTATTCTGTATATTAAATTCTTTTCAATTTTTATCATATAACTGGAATTTTGTACTTCTTATACCCTTTCACTTGTCTTGTCCATGACCCACTCCCCTCCTCTTTTGCAACCACCAATTTTTTCACTGTTTCTGTAAGATTTGTTTTGTTGTGTTTATTTTGTTTTTAGATTACACATGTAAGTGAGATCATGTGGTATTTGTCTTTCTCTATGTGACTTACTTCACTGAGCATAATACTCTCTAGGTCCATCCATGTTGTCAAAATGTCAAGATTTTATCTTTTTATGGCTGAGTAATATATAACTGTATATGTACATTTGTATATACATATATATGAATATATCTACATATATGTATAGATACATGTATATATGTATACATGTGTATATGTATGTGTGTATATGTGTATGTGCATTGTGTATATTCATATGTGTGTATGTGTATATATGTATGTGTGTGTGTGTATATATATATAAATCACTTATCCATTTGTCTGTCATTGAACATTTAGGTTTCTACCATATATTGGCTATTGTAAGTTATGTTGCAATTAACACAGTGGTGCATGTATATCTTTAAATTCGTTTTTTGCTTTGTTTTGTTTTCTTTGGATAAATAACCAAATGTGGAATTGCTAACTCATATGGTAGTTGTTTTTTATGTTTTAAGAACCCTCCGTAATGTTTTCAATAGCTGGCTGCACTGATTTACATTCTTAGCAACAGTGCAAGGTGAGTGCTCTTTTCTCCACATCCTCAGCAACACTTATTAATTGTTGTCATTTTGATGATAGCCATTCTGACACCTGTAAGGTGATCTCTTTTTGTGGTTTTGATTTGCATTTCCCTCCCGATGATTAGGGATGTTGAGCATGTTTCCATGTGATTTTTAGCATCTTTTTTTTTTGGCAAAATGTGTACTCAGATCCTCTACCCACTTTTTTTTACTTTATTTATTTTTTAAAAGTATAATTTATTTACAATATTATATGAGTTTCAGGTGATCTGGGAGTTTTTACAGATTACACTTGATTAAATGATTTTACAAGAGAATGGCTATAATTCCCTGTCTTATACAATATATCTTTGTTGCTTATCTGTTTTATACAAAGTAGTTTGTACCTCTTAAGCCCATACCCCTAATTTGCCCCTCCCCCCTTACCTGTCCCCAATAGTAACCACTAGTTTGTTTATAGATCTGTGAGCCTGTTTCTGTTTTGCATATACATTCATTTGTATTATTTTTAGATTCCACATATAAATGATATCACACAGTATTTGTCTTTCTCTGACTTACTTCATTAAGCATAATATTCTCGAGGTCCATCCACGATGCTGCAAATGGCAGAATTTCATTTTTTATGGCTGTGTAATATTCCACCGTACATATATACCATATCTTCTTTATCCATTTGTCTGTTCATGGGCATTTCAGTTGCTTTCATATCTTGGCCATTGTCAATAGTGCTGTTATGCATATTGGGGTTTATGTATCTTTTTGAATTAGTGTTTTCATTTTTTTCCTAGATAGGTACCCAGGAGAGTTATTGATGGATCATATGGTAGTTCTACTTTTACTTTTTTGAGAAACCTCCATCCTATTTTCCATAGTGCCTGCAACAATTTACAATCCTACCCACAGTGTACAAAGGTTCACTTTTCTCCACATCCTCTCGAAAATTTTGTATTTGTAGACATTTTGATGAGAGCTATTTTGACAGGTGGGGGTTGATATCTCATTGTTGCTTTGAATTGAACTTCTCTAATAATTAGTGATGTTGAGCATGTTTTCATCTGCCTTTTAGCCATCTGTATCTTCTTTGGAAAGATGTCTATTCATGTCTCCTGACCGTTATTGATTGTGTTGTTTGTTCATTTCATATGTGTGTGTTATTGAGTTGTATGAACCATTTATATATTTTGGATATTAACCTTTTGTCAGTCATATCATTTACAAATATTTTCTTACACTTTGCACTGTGAATTTTGATTTTGTTGCTGGTTTTCATGGCTGTGCAAAAGCTCTTACACTTTATTTAGCTTCCACTTGTTTATTTTTGCTTTTATTTCTTTTGACTTAGAGGCCAGATCCCCAAAACTATTGCTACAATTTATGTCAAAGAATGTTCTGCCTATGTCCTCTCCTAGGAGTTTTATGGTTTGGTGTATTACCTTTAGGTCCTTAATCCATTTTGAATTTTGTGTCTGGTGTGAGGAATTGTTCTAAATTCCTTATTTTACATGTAGCCCTCCACTTTTCCCAACACCACTTATTGAAGAAACTGTCTTTCTCCATTGTATATTCTTGCTACCTTGGTGGAAGACTTACTCACCATAAGTGTGTGAGATCCTTTCTGGGCTCTCTATTCTATTCCCTTGATATATGTGTCTGTTTTTGTGATTATTATTGTAGCTTTGTAGTCAGGGAGCATGCTATCTCCAGCTTTGGTCTTTTTTTCTTAGGATTGCTTTGGCAGTGTGGGTGTTTTGTAGCTCTATATTTATTTGGGGATTATTTGTTCTGTGTGTGAACATTGTCATGGGTATTTTGATAGGGATTGCTTTAAATCTGTAGGTCGCTTTGAGTAATAGGACTATTTTAAAAAAGATTAATTCTTCTGATCCAAGAGCATGGGATATCTTTTCATTTGTTTGCATCATCTTCAATTTCCTTCATCAATGTCTTATAATTTTTAATATATAAATCTTTCACCTCCATGGTTAAATTTATTCGCAGATATTTTATTATTTTTGGTACAATTGTAAATTTTTTTCTTAATTTCTCTGCTAGTTTGTTATTAGTGCCGAGAAAAATAACAGATTTCTGTATATTAATTGCATATATTTCAATGAAAATAAAAACAAAAATTAACAAATGGGACCTAATTAAACTTAAAAGTTTTGCACAGAAAAGGAAACCATAAACAAGATGAAAAGACAACACTCACAATGGGAGAAAATATTTGCAAATGAAGTAACTGACAAAGGATTAATCTCGAAAATATAAAAACAGCTCATGTAGCTCAATATTAAAAAAACAACTCAATCAAAAAATGGGTGGAAGACCTAAATAGGCATTTTTCCAAAGAAGACATACAGATGGCCAACAGGTGCATGAAAAGATGCTCAACACCATTAATTATTAGGGAAATGCACATCAAAACTACAATGAGGTATCACCTCACACCAGTCAGAATGGCCATCATCAAAAAATCTACAAACAGTAAATGCTGGAGAGGGTGTAGAGAAAAGAGAGCCCTTTTGCACTGTTGGTGGGAATGTAAATTGATACAGCTGCTATGGAGAACAGTATGAAAGTTCCTTAAAAAACTAAGAGTAGAGCTACGTTATGATACAGCAATCCCACTACTGGGCATATACCCAGAGAAAACCATAATTGCAAAAAAAACGTGCACCCCAATATTCACTGTGACACTATTTACAATAGCCAGGACATGGAAGCAACCTAAATTTCCATCAACAGAGTAATAGATAAAGAAGATGTGGTACATATATACAATGGAGTATTACTCAACTGTAAAAAGGAACGAAATTGGGTTATTTGTAAAGACGCGGATGGACATAGAGAGAGTCCTACAGAGTGAGGTAAGTCAGAAAGAGAAAAACAAATATCGTGTATTAACACATATATGTGGAATCTGGAAAAATGGTATAGATGATCTCATTTGCAAATCAGAAATAGAGACACAGATGTAGAGAAGAAACGTATGGACACCAAGGGGGGAAAAGGGGGATGGGAGAAACTGGGAGATTGGGATTGACAGATAAACACTATTGATACTATGTATGAAATAGATAACTAATGAGAACCTACTGTATAGCACAGGGAACTCTGCTCAGTGCTCTGTGGTGACCTAAATGGGAAGGAAATCCAAAAAAAGGGGATATATGTATACGTATAGGTGCTTCACTTTGCTGTATAGTAGAAACTAACACAACATTGAAAAGCAACTATACTCCAAAAAAGTTAATTAAAAAAAAAAGGAACAAATTGTGTATACTTCAAATTTACTGACTTTATTTATGCTAATAATTTGTTGGTGAGATCTTTAGGGTTTTCTCTACATACTATCATGTCATCTGCAAAGAGTGACAGTTTTACTTCCTTTACAAGTTAGATCTTATTTTGTATTTTTGTCTTTGGCTGTGGCTAGAGCTATTAATCCTGTGTTGAGTAAAAGTGGTGAGAGTGGGCATCCTTGTCTTGTTCCTATTCTTAGAGGAGATGCTTTCAGCTTTTCACCATTAAGTATGATGTTAGGTCTGCTTTTGTCATATATGCCCTTTATATTTATTTATTAATTCATTCATTCAGGCTGCACCGCACAGCATGGGGGACCCTAGTTCCCTAACCAGGGATTGGACCCACACTGCCGTCAGTGGAATTGTGAATTTCCAACCACTGGACTGCCATGGAAGTGGGTATGTTGCCTCTATACCCACCTTGTTGAGAGTTTTTATCATAATTCAGATGTTGAATTTTGTGGAATTTTGCCAAATCATTTGCTGGAGATATGAAGATGATCATATTATTTTATCCTTTGTTCTGGTAATCTGGTGTGTCACTTAATTGATATGCATAGACTGAGTCATTCCTGCATTGCTGAGATGATCCATTTGATCATGGTGTATGGTTCTTTTAGTGTATTGTTGAATTCAGTTTACCAGTATTTTGTTGAGGTTTTTTGCATCTATGTTTACCAGGGATATTGGCCTGTAATTTACCTTTTTTGGTAGTATGTTTATCTGGTTTTCATATATGGGTGATGGTAGCCTCAGAAAATAAGTTTGGAAGCACTCCTTCATCAATTGTTTGGAATAGCTTGAGACGGACAGATGTTAGCTGTCCTTTAAATGTTTGGTAGAATTTATTAGTAAAGCCACCTGGTGCTGGACATTTATTTATGGGTTTTTTTGATTATTGATTGATTTCATTGTCAGTAATAGATCTGTTTAGATTTTTTATTGATTGCTAACTCAATCTTAGAAGATTTATGTTTTTAGGAATTTATCCACTTCTTCTAGGTTGTCCCATTTGTTAGTGTATAATTGTTTGTCGTGATCTCTTAGGATACTTTCTATTTCTGTGATGTCTGTTGTAACTTCATCTCTTTCATTTCTGATTTATTTGGTCCCTCTCTTTTTTAAAAAAACATACTACTATTGTCTCTTATTCTTTACAGAAGCTTAATAAGTGTTTGATCTACTACCCTTACTCTATGTATACTTTTTGCAGTGAGATTTTTACTTTTGTTTGTTTTCTGATTACTATCAATAATTAGTGAGACTTCTTTTAAGCTTAAGTAAATTCTTGAAACATTGCTTATAAGGCTGTTTTCTTAGTGATGAACTCTTATAGCTTTTGCTAGTCTGGGAAACTCTTGATCTCTCCTTCAATTCTTTTTTTTTCATAAATTTATTTATTTATTTTTGGCTGCATTGGGTCTTCGTTGCTGCATGCAGGCTTCTCATTGTGGTGGCTTCTCTTGTTGCAGAGCATGGGCTCTAGGTGCGCAGGCTTCAGTAGTTGTGGCTCCTGGGCTCAGTAGCTGTGGCTCATGAGCTCTAGAGCACAGACTCAGTGGTTGTGGCTCACAGGCGTAGCTGCTTCGCAGCATGTGGGATCTTCCCAGACCAGGGCTCGAACCTGTGTACCCTGAATTGGCAGGTGGATTCTCAACAACTGTGCCACCAGGGAAGCCCTCTCCTTCAATTCTGAATCATAATCTTGCTGGTAGAGTATTCTTGTTGTAGCCTTTTTCCTTTTATCCCTTTGAATATATCCCGTCATTCCTTCCTAGTCTGCAAAGTCTGCTGAAAAGTCAGCTGACAGCCTTATGGGAATACCTTGAACATAACTAGATGCTTTTATTTCACTGCTTCTATGATCCCTCTTTACCTTAAATTTTTGGCACTTTATAATATGTCTTGGTGTGGACCTGTTTATCTTCATTTTTTTGGGACTCTGTGTTCCCTGGACCTGGATGTGTGTTTCCTTCCCCAGGTTAGGAAAGTTATCAGTTACTATATTCTCTAATAAGTTCTCTGCCCCTTTCTCTCGTCTCCTCTTTCTGGGACCCCTGTAATGCTCATGTGAATATTCTTGATGTTGTCTCAGAGGTCCCTTTACCTATAGTCTTAATTCTTTTTTCTTTGTGCTATTCAGCTTGGGTGATTTTCACTACTCTCTTTCCCATTTCACTGATCTGTTCTTCTGTATCATATAATAGAATGTTGCTCCCCTCGTGTGTGTGTGTGTGTGTTTTAATATCATTTATTGTATTTTTCAGCTGTTTGGTTCTTTCTGACATGTTATTACTCTTTGTTGAAATTCTCACTATGTCCATGTATTCTTCTCCTGACTTGGGTGAGCATCTTTATAATCATTAGTGTGAACACTTTTTTTTTCCTCCGGGTAGAATGCTTATCCCTGTTTTATTTAGTTCTTTTTCTGATGTTGTGTCTTGTTACTTCATTTGTAACATATTCCTCTATTTCCTTCTGTTTCCTAATTCTCTGTGCATTTCTATTCATTAGGTTCAGGTTGTTACATTCCCGGGTCTCAGAGAAGTGGCCTTATATAGGAGATGACTGATAGGGCCCAGCAGCACATTGTCCTCTGGCCAGCAGAGCCACATGCTCCAGGGATGTCCCCTGTGTGGGCTGCACACATCTTTCTCTTACGGCAGGGCCACCTACTGTGGACAAGCTGGTAGGCAGTGTTGGACTCTGGCCTGAATGGCTGTGAGGCCCTGCAGTATGTGATTACCATGGGGGTGCTGGTAGCTAAGGCAGCCCTCCATTATGGGTGGCTGTGTGGTGCTCTGGGTGCACAGGTAGACAGGGTAGGCCCCCAGTTTGTCTGGTTGTGAGGCCTTGTGGTGCAGGAGTGCTATGGTCATGGTGGTAGATGGGGCAGGCCCCTGATTCTAATCAGTTCCACGGAAGACTCTAAAATGTTGCTTGCCAATGTCTTAGTTCCTAGCAGGAGTCCCAGCTGCCTCTTGCCTTTCCAAGAAGCTCTCCAAGATTAGCAAGTGGGTCTGACCCAGGTGTCTTTCACACTACTGGCTCTGCACAGGGACTGAGAATGCGTGAGATTTGTGTGTGCCCAATGAGAGCAAAGTCTCTGTTGTGTTTAGCCTCCAGCTTTCCTGAAAGTAAGCCCTGCAGGTTTTCAGAGCCAGACCTGCTGTGTTCTTTTCTTCCCAGTGCAGGATCCCTGGGCTGAGCAGCCTGATGTAGGGCTAGGACCCTTCCTTCCGTGTGGAGGACCTATGAAATTGTGATATCTTCCAGCTGTGGGTCACTGTGCTCGAGGTGTGCATTCCAACTAGATTGTTTCCAGTCCTCCTACCTGCCTTGTGGCTTCTCCTTCCTTATATCTTTAGTTGCAGAAAACTTTCCCTGCTAGTCTTCAGGTCATTGTCAGAGATAATTTCCGTGTAAGTTGTAATTTGGCTGTGTCCATGGCAGGAGTGGAGCTCAGTATCCTCCTACTCTATAATCTTGATCCTCTCTCAAGAATTTTAAAAAATACATCCATTTATTACTGTAAACATAACTCTTTGAATTGCATTGTTTTTCCTGTATTCCATAAATTTAGGTAATTTGTGTTTCCAATTTTGTTTAAGAATTTTTTAAAAACATCTTTATTGAGTGTTTAAGAATTTTTAAAAATTTCCCTTTTGATTTATTCCTGTATGCATTGGCTATTCAGGAGCTTATTGTTCAATTTCTACATGTTCTTGAATTTTCAATTATTCTTTTTAATGTTGAACTTCAGTTTTATACCATTGTGGTTGGAAATGATACTTGATATGATTTCAATATTCTTGGATTTTTGAAGACTTGTTTTGTGGCTTAACATAGGATCTACCCTAGGAAATGTTCTACGTGTACTTAAGAAGAATGGAAATTTTGCTGCTGTTGAGTGGAATGTACTGTATATGTCTGGTAGTTTCATTTGATATCAAGTGTGTGTTCAAGTTCAGTGTTTCCTGATTGATATTCTGTCCAGATGATCTATACAGTGTTGAAATTTGGGTATTGACATTTCTTACCATTATTTTATTTCTGCACATTTTCCCCTTCATTTGTGTTAATATTTTCTTTATATGTTTAGAGGCTCCAATGCTGGACATGTACATATTTATAATTGTCATAAATTCCTGATGAATTAATCCCTTTATCATTATATGATAACCTTCTTTCCATTGAGAGGTTTGACTTCAAGTCTTTTTTGCCTGACAATAGACTAGTCAGGCAAGTATCATTTTCATGGAGTATCTTTTTTCCAATCATTCAATTTTATGGTATATATGGATTTAAAGTTAACATGAATCTCTTATACACAGTATATAATTGAACTTTCTTTAATCCATTCAGCCACCCTATGGATTATTTAAATTGAAGTATAGTTGATTTACAATATTACATTGGTCTCAGGGGTACAACATATGGATTGAATATTTTTATAGGTCATGCTCCACTAAAATGATTATAAAATAATGGCTGTATTTCCCTGTGTTGTACTATATATCCTTGTTTGTTTATTTCATACATAGGGGTATTGGATTTAGAGAAACAAACTACTGTATTTCCCTCCACCCTTCACTCGCCTCACCAGTAACCACTAATTTGTTCTCTGTGAGTCTATTTCTGTTTTGTTATATACATTCCTTTCTTGCATGTTAGATTCTACAGAGAAGTGAGAACATAGAGTATTTGTCTTTCTCTAACTTATTTAAGTAAGTATAAATATTCTAGGCCTATCCACGTTGTTGCAAGTGGCAGAATTTGATCATTTTTAATGGCTGAGTAATAGTCTATTGTGTATACATACCACATCTTCTTTATCCACTCATCTGTTGATGGACATTTAGTTTGCTTCCATATGTTGGCAATTGTAAATAATGCTGCTATGAACATTGGGATGCATGTATCTTGTCAAATTGGTGTCTTCATTTTCTTTGGACATATACCAAGCAGTGGAATTGCTGGCTAATATGATAGTTCTACTTTTAGCTTTTCTCAGGACCTCCATATTCTTTTCATAGTGGGTGTACCAATTTACAATACCACCAACAGTGTACTAGTGCTCCCTTTTCCATGTCATGAACAACATTTCATATTTGTAGACTTTGGAATAATAGCCACGTTGAGAGGTGTGACATGACTTCTCATTATGGGTTTTATTGTGGGTCATTCATTAAATTTAATTTACAAAAGAAGGTGATATGCTGCATGTGATCTCCAGGTTTAGTTTGCCAATGCCTGGTATAGGTTAATTTGGGGAGAATTAATACCTTTACAATGTTATTTATTGCTTACATTTTTCAGGTTGACATTTAATGATTGGTAACAGATTTAAAATTTTTTCTCCCTGAAGGATATCTGAAGTCTGTTGGTTTGTTTCTGTTTCATAAATTTGTTCATTTCTATCACTTTTTCGACTCCACTATAAGTGTTATCATATGATATTTGTCTTTTTCTATCTGACTTACTTCACTTAGGAGGAAATAATGCCATTTGCAGCAACTGGAATGGACCTAGAGATGATCATGCTTTTTCATTTCTGAGTAATATTTGATTGTGTACATGTACCACTTTTTCATTATCCATTCATCTGTTGATGGACATTTTGGTTGCCTCCATGTCTTGGCTATTGTAAATAGTGCTGCAGTGCATGTTTGGGTTTGGGTGCATTTGTCATTTTGAATTCTGGCTTTCTGAAGATGTACGCCCAGAAGTAGGACTGCTGGATGATATGGTAGCTCTATTTTTACATTTTAAAGGCATCTCCATACTGTGCTTTATAGTGGCTGTTACCAGCTTACATCTCACCAACAGCACAGGAGGGTTCCCTTTTCTCCATGTCCTCTCCAGCATTTATGGTTTGTAAACCTTTTGATGATGGCCATTCTGACTGTGCAAGGTGATACCTCGTTGTGGTTTTGATTTGCATGTGTCTAATAATTCGAGATGCTGAGCATCTTTGCATGTGTTTTTTTTAGACATTGTGGGAAAAAGTTACAGTTGACAATGGCTTTTTGAAAGTCTGACTATTTTGAATTTTTGTTCAATAGCTACCACAGGACATTTGTTAAAGGGCAGGTGTCATTTACACCCTGGCAGTCCTTGTGAATATTAAGTGCCCATAAGCACATGTTTTTAAGTTGCTGTTGAGGAAATGGGCACAGGCGGTAGGATTTCCTTCATGCCCCTCTCTGGTTACTTGGGTAACCAGACCCACTGTGGAAGATGGGCTCCTGGATTGTAAATTAGTGTGGGCTGTGGCAGAACAAACACCCAACATCTTCTGTTTTGTTGCTTCTTGTTTTTGTCTTAATTTTTCTTTTCTTTTTTTAAAATAAATTTATTTATTTATTTTTGGCAGTGTTGGGTCATCGTTTCTGCACAAGGGCCTTCTCTAGTTGCGGCGAGCAGGGGCCACTCTTCATCGCGGTGCGCGGGTCTTTCACTGTCTCAGCCTCTCTTGTTGTGGAGCACAGGCTCCAGACGTGCAGGCTCAGTAGTTGTGGCTCACGGGCCCAGTCGCTCTGCGGCATGTGGGATCCTCCCAGACCAGGGCTCGAACCCGTGTTCCCTGCATTGGCAGGCAGGTTCTCAACCACTGCGCCACCAGGGAAGCCCTAATTTTTCTTTTTTATTGAAGTAAATTTGATTTAAAATATTCTGTTTGTGGTAGGCATACAGAATCTTGTTCAGTTATGTATATTCATATGTCTATTCATCTTCAGATTTTTTTCCATATAGGTTATTAGAGAGTGTTGAATAGACTTCCCTTTGTTATACAGTAGGTCCTTGTTGATAATCTATTTTATATGTATTAGTGTGTAAATATTTTTCCCAGCCTCCTGATTTATTCCTTCTGCCCACCTTTCTCACTGGGTAACCATAAGTTTGTTTTCTACATCTGTGAGTCTGTTTCTCTCTCTTTTATTTTATTTGTTTGGCTGTACTGCGAGGCATGCGTGATATTAGTTTTCCCAACACCAGGGATCGAACGCATGCCCCCTGAAGTGGAAGCTCGGATTCTTAACCATTGGACAACCTAGAAAGTCCCTGTTTCTCTCTTGTGAATTAGTTCATTGGTATCAATTTTTAAATTTCAGCTATAAGTAGTATCATATGATATTTGACTTTCTCTTTCTGACTTACTTCACTTAGTATGATTATCTCTAATTCTATCCATGATGCTGCAAATAGCATTCCTTCATTCTTTTTCATTTCTAAGTAATATTTCACTGTGAACATGTACCTCTTCTTTATCCATCCATCTGCTGATGGATATTTGGGTTGCGTCCATGTCTTAGACATTGTAAATTGTGCTGCAGTACACATATGGGTGCATGTGTGTTTTCCAATTCTGGTTTTCTCCTGTTATATGCCTGGGAGTGGGACTGCTGGATCATAGGATACCTCTAATTTTACCTTGTAAAGGCACTTCCATACTGTTATTTATAGTGGCTGTTACCACGTTAGATCCCAACAGCAGCATAGGAGGGTTCCCTTTTTTCTACAACCTCTCAAGCATTTATTGTTTGTAGACTTTTCGATGATGGCTATTCTTACTCATGTGAAGTGATCCCTCATTGTAGTTTTGATTTCCATGATGCTAATAATACAGGAATTAGAGCATCTTTTCAAGTGCTTTTCTTTTAAACAGTGTAAAATTTACCTATTGAAATAGGATCTTGAAAGTCTGTTCCTTTGGAATTTATTTTGCTTACCTATCCCTGGACATTTCCTGATTGCGTGTGTCATTTAAAGCCCAATAGTCCTTGTGAATATTAAGTACCCATAAGCATCGTTTTTAAAGTTGCAGTTGCAGTAAAGGGCAACAAGGTAGTGGGACTTATTCATACTCAATTTGATTGCTAGGGAAAACAGAGGCTTAGTGGAATCCCTCTTCCTAGGTTGTAAATTGGAGTGTAAAGTGCCAGGACAAATACCCAAAATCTTGTGTCACATTACTTCTTGTTGAATTTACTTTTTATTTCTTATCAGAGTAAATTTGATTACAATGTTATATTTGTTCTAGGTGTACAGAATCTGGTTCATTCATATGTATACATATATCTAGACAGGTTTAGATTATTTCCCATGTTGGTTATTAGAGAGAGTTGAGTAGACCTCCCTTGGCATCCAGTAGGTCCTTCTTGATTATATATTTTATGTGAATTATTAAATGTATGTTAACCCCAACATCCTAATTTTTCCATTCCTTTCATCTTTTTCAAAGTCTGTATGGGTCTTTCTCAGTGGAAATATGTTCATGGGTATCAATTTTTAGATAACACTAGTAAATGATATCATCAGATATTTGTCTTTCTTTTTGTGACTTACTTTACGTAGTATGATTACCCCTAGGTTCATCAGTGGTGCTGTAAAAGGCATTGTTTCATCTTTTCCATGGCTAATATTCGATTGTGTACATGTACCACTTCTTTGTCCATTCATCTGTACTTGGACATTTTGCTTGCATCCGTATCTGGCTATTGTAAGTATCGCTGAAGAGCACTTTTGGTTACCTGTGTCTTTCTGAATTCTGGTGTTCTCGGGTTACAGGCCCATTAGTGGTTTGGCAGGATCACATAGTAGCTCAATTGTTAACTTTTAAAGGCACCTTCATTCTGTTCTGATTAGTGGCTGTTACCAGTTTACATCCTAGCAACAGCATAGGGTGTATCCATTCTCGGAAACCCATTCAGCATTTATTGTTTGAAGACATTTTTTTCTGATGGTCATTCAGACTATTGTGAGGTGATGCCTTTTTGTAGTTTAAATTTGCATTTCCCTAATAATTCTTGATGTTGAACATTTTTTCATGTCCTTTAAAAAAAAAACACTGTGAGGAAATTTACCTCTTGAATTGTCTTCTCCAGATTTTCTACTGTTTTGCATATTAATGTCCATTCCTGACCGCAGGATATTTTTTGAGGGCAGGTGTCATTTAAAGCCCTGCAGTCCTTGTGAATATTAAGTGGCCAATAGCACTGGGATTAAAGCTGCTGTTGAGGGAATTGGTCACAAGGCAGCAGATTTCTACACTCCCAGCTTTGGTTACAAGGGCAGGAGAGCCTTCCTGGAAGTTGTGTTCCTAGGTTGCAAATTGTAGTGGAATGTTCCAGGACAAACTCCCAAAAGCTTATGTCGCCTACTTAGTTTGTTTTTTATATTTATTTTATGTTTTTCATTGGAGTAATGTTTTTTTAAACTAGATCCTTACTCTATGTACAATTTCCCCTTTCTTCTTTGCCTTTAATATTTATTTATTTATTTATTCACTTATTTATTTATTTATGGCTGTGTTGGGTCTTCGTTACTGTACGAGGGCTTTCTCTAGTTGCGGCAAGCAGGGGCCACTGTTCATTGTAGCGCACTGGCCTCTCACTATCGCGGCCTCTCTTGCTGTGGAGTACAGGCTCCAGACGCGCAGGCTCAGTAGTTGTGGCTCACGGACCTAGTTGCTCTGCAGCATGTGAGATCCTCCCAGACCAGGGCTGGAACCCGTGTCCCCTGTACTGGCAGGCAGATTCTCAACCACTGGGCCACCAGGGAAGCCCCTATCGGAGTAAATTTTATTAGAGTGTTGTGATTCTCTTGGTGTACCAATTCTGATCAATTTTTCATACATATATCTGTTCATCTTTGGATCCTGTTACCAGATAGGTTATTACAGAGTGTTGAGTAGACCTCCTTTTGTATTTGGTAGGTGTTTGGTGATTATGTATTAGTGATTATATAATTTATATATATTATAAGTTTATCTACATATAACATACATTAGTGTATGTATGTTAACCCCATAATCCTAATTTATCCACCCTCCCACCTTTCATTTTGGTTAACCATTAGTTTGTCTTATATGTCTCTGAGTGTCTTTTCCTTTGGAAATATGTTCATTGGTACGAATCTTAAGATAACATCTATAAATTATATTATAGGATATATATCATACACTTTTGACTTAACGTAATATGATTATTTCTAGACTCAACTGTAGTCATGAAAACGGCATTGTTCATTTTTTTCAAAAGCTAATCTTCCATTAGGTACATGTACCACTTATTCTTTGTCCATTCATCTGTTGATTGACATTTTGGCTGCTTCCATGTCTTGCCTATTTTGAATATTGCTGCAGGACAGCTTTGTCAGCCTGTGTCTTCTTGATTCGGCTCTTAGGTGACAGGCCCAGTGGTGGGCGTGCTGGATCAAATGGCATCTCAATTTTTACTTTTAAATGCATCTCCTTTCTGTTCTCATTACTGACTCTTACCACTTTACATCTCAGCAGCAGCTAGAGGGTACACAGTTCTCTAAAACCCTTTCAGAATTTATTGTTTGTAGACATTTTGCTGATGGTCATTCGACGGATGTGACTTGAAAACTTTTCGTAGATTAGATTTGCATGAGTCTAATAATTCCTGATGTTGAGCTTTTACCCATTTTCCTTTTTTGAAAAAAAGAGGGTGTAAAACTTACCTCTTCATACTATCTTTTTGAAAAATTTGCCAGTTGTGAATTTTTTGGGCCATTCCCTACCTCAGGACATTTTTTGAGGGCAGGTGTGCTTTACAGCCCCTGTGAATGTTAAGTGACCGTTACCTGTGGGTTTAAAGCTGCTCTTGCGGGAAATGGCCACAAGGTGGCAGCATTTATACCTTTCCAACTCTGGGGTTTTGGGCAAAGAGCCTTCCTGGAAATCGTGTTAGTAGGCTGCAAGTTAGAGTGGAACGTGCCAGGGCAAACACCAAAGAGCTTATATCTCCTTACTTGTTTGTTTTTTTAATTTAATTTTTATTTATTATCACAGCAAATTTGATAAAAATGTTGTTTGTTTTATGTGTACAGAATCTGATTCATTATATCTATGTATCTAAATATTTATCTTTGGATCCTTTCCCGTGTAGGTTATTGCAGTGTTGAGTACACCTCTCTTGGTATTCCATAGGTATTTTGTGATATGTATTTCATATGTATTAGTACATGTCTGTTAACCCCCATATCCTAATTCATCCATTCCCTACACTTTTCCATGTGATTAAACATAATTTTGTTTTCTTAATCCATGCGTGTCCTTCTCTTGGAAATAATTTCATGGGTATCAATTTTTAGGTAACACCTATAAGTGATATCATAGGATATCTGTTTTTCGGTTTCTTCCTTACTTCAAATTGGGTGTTTATCTTTAGGTCCTTCTATGGTGGTGCACACGGCACTGTTTCATTCTTTTCCATGGCTAATATTCCATGTGTACATGGACCAGTTATTCGTGGTGCATTTTTCTGTTGATGGACATTTTGGTTTCTTCCAAGTCTTGGCTATGTTAAATGTTGCTGCAGAGCAGGATTGCCAGCCTGTGTCTTTTTGATTCTGGTCTGCTCAGGTCATAGGCGCATCAAAGGGCCTACCAGATCACATCGTAGCTCAATTTTTACTATTTAAACGCACCTTCATTATGTTCTCACTACTGGCTGTTACCAGTTTACATCCCTCCAGAAGCTAGAGGGTACACAGTTCACTAAAACCCCTTCAGCATTTATTCTTTGTAGACTTTTTGCTGCTGATCATTCTGACGGCTGTGAGCTGAACGTTTCTGTAGATTGGATTTGCATGGCTTTATTAATTCCTGATGCTCAGCATTTTTTCATACCCTCTTTTTTTAAAAAAATAAAAAGAAGGAAAAGACGAACTGTGCATAAAATGTGCCTCTTGAAATTGTGTTCTTGAAATATGGAGGTCTTTTGAAATTCTTGTTCGATTTACAACCCCAGATTTGTTTTGAGGGCAGGTGTCATTTACAGGCCTGCAATTGTTTTGAATATTAAGTGACCATTAGTGCTGGATTTAAAGCTTCTGTTGTGTGAAATGGCCACAAGGCGGCAGCATTTCTCCTTAAAAATTTTGCTTATTAGGGCAACAGAGCCTTAAGGGAAGTCGTGTTCTAGGTTGTAAAAAAGAATGGAATGTGCCAGGAAAAAGGCTTTTAAGTTTATGTCTCACTACTTCTTGTTCGTTTTATTAATTTAATTTTTATTTTTTATCACAGCATGTTTGATTACAATGGTTTCTTTGTTCCGCCTGTGCAAGATGTGGTCCTTTGCACATACACATATCTATTCTTCCTTGGATCCTTTTCCCATGTAGGTTGTGATACAATATTGAGTAGTCTTCTCTTGGTATTCCGTAGATCTTTGGTGATTATATATTTCACCTGTGTTTGTATATCTCTGTTAACACCAATATCCTAATGTATCCAATTCTCACACTTTTACATTGGTGAAACATAAGTTTGTTTAATGAATCTGTGATTGCCTTTCTCTGTGGAAATATCTTCACTAGTATCAATTTTTAGGTAACACCTATAAGTGATATGATAGGATATGTGTCTTTCCCTTTCTCACTCACTACAAGTTGCGTAATTACTTCTAGACTCATGTATGGTGCTGCAAATGGCATTGTGCTATTTTTTTCCTTGGCTAATATTCCATCTGTACATGTACCAGTTCTTCTTTGTCCACTCTTCTGTTGATGGACTTTTTGGTTGCTTCCATGTCTTGGCTACTGTAATACTGCTGCAATGCAGTATTTGCCCACCTGTGTCTTTCCAATTCTGTCTTCTTAGTTTATAGGCCTAGGAGTGGGCCTCCTGGATCATATCGTAGCTCAATGTTTACGTTGTAATGGCACCTCCATTCTGTTCTCATTAGTGGCTCTTACCAGGTTAAGCCCCACTTCAAGTTGAGGGTATGCACTTCTCCACAACCACTTCAACATTTATTGTTTGTAGTTTTTTTGCTGATGGTTATTCTGACTGGTGTGAGCTGATACCTCTTTGTGGTTGGACTTGGATGCATCTCATAATCCCCTGAAATTGAACTTTCAGGCATGTCCTTTTTCTCTTCAAACTGTGAGTACAGCTTACCTCTTCAAATGGTTTTCTTGAAGTATGTGCCACATTTTGAAGTATTTTGGTCATTACACCCCTCAAGACATTTTGAGGGCAGGTTTCATTTACAGCCCTCCAGTACTTGTGCATATGAAATGACCATTAGTACAGGTTTTAAAGCTGCTGTTGCAGGTAACGGCCAGAGGGCAGCAGCATTTCTGCTTTCCCCAGTCTGGTAACTAGGGAAACAGTCCCTCCTGCCAGTGGTGTTCCTTGGTTATAAATTAAAGTGGAGTGTCCCTGGATAAACCCCCAAAAGCTGATGTCTGCTTACTTATGTTTGTTTTTTAAATTGAATTTATATTTTTTATTGGAGTAATATTCCATCTTGTATATGGACCACTTCTTCTTTGTGCATTCCTCTGTTGATGGACATTTTCGTTGCTTCCAAGTGTTGGCAATGGTAAATATTGCTGGAGTGCAGGATTCCCAGCCTGTGTCTTTTTTATTCTCATCCTCTCAGGCGATAGGCCCAGCAGTGGGTATGCTTGACTGAATGGTAGCTCAATGTTTACCCTTTCGAGGCACCTCCATTGTGTTTTCATTAGTGGCTCTTACCACGTCCCACTTAGAACCGAGGGTACGTATTTCTCCACAATCCCTTCAGCATTTATTGTTTGAAGAACTTTTGCTGATGACTATTCTGACTGGTGTGAGCGGATAGGTTTTTGTAATTTGGATATGCATGTCCTTAATAATTCCTAATGGTCAGCTTTTTCCCACGCCTTTTAAAATTCTGTTAAACAAAAACAGAAAAAAACTGTAAGTACAATAAACCTCTTGAAATTGTCTTCTTGGAAGTTGCCGTCTTTTGATTTTTTTGGTCGATGTTCGACGCCAGGATTTTTTTTGAAGGCAGGTGTCATCTACAGGCCTGCAATGAGTGTGAATATTTAGTGACCCTTAGCACTGGTTTTAAAGCTGCTGTTGTGGGAAACGGCCACAAGGGGGCAGCATTTCTCCATCCCCAAATCCGGTTACTAGGGCAGCAGAGCCTTTCTGGAAGTCATGTTCCCAGGTTGTAAATTAGAATGGAAGGTGCCAGGAAAAACCCCCATAAGTTTATGTCACATTACTTCTTGTTCATTGTTTTAATTTTTTAAATCAGGGTAATGATTAGAATATTGTTTGTCCTAGGTGTACACAATCTGGTTCATTTGTACATTATATTTATATATATGTAGATATATCTATCTATATAGATAGATATATAGATATAGATGTAGATGTACAGATCCTTCTCCCATGTAAATTATTGAAGAGTGTCCCGTAGACCTCCGTTTCTATATGGTCAGTCTTTTTGACATATGTATTTAACACGCATTTGTACACGTATGATAAACCTGATCTTAATTTATCCATTCGCTCCACCTTTCCTTTTAGATGAGCATAATTTGTTTTCTAAGTCTGTGAGTGTGTTTCTCTGTGGAAATATGTTCATTTGGGTCAGTTGTTAGATAACACCTATAAGTGATATCATAGGATACGTCTTTTGCTTTCCGACTTACCTCATGTTTTGTGACTATCTGTAGGCTCATCTATGGCGCCTCAAAGAGCAGTGTTTCATTGTTTTCCAAGGCTAATACTCCATTGTGTACATGGACCACTTCTTCTTTATCCATTCATCTGTTAATGGACATTTTGGTTGCTTTTTGTATTTTGGCTATTGTGAAAATGGCTGCAGTACAGCTGTTGCAGCCTCTGTCTTCTCTATTCTCGTCTTCTCAGTTGAGAGGTTCAGCGTTGGGCATGCTGGATGGAATGGTGGCTCGGTTTTTCTTTTTTTTGTGATATGAGGGCCTCGCACTGTTGCGGCCTCTCCCGTTATGGAGCACAGTTATCTAAAACTCTTTCAGCATGTATTGTTTGTAGTCTTTTTGCTGATGGTAGTTGACTTGTGTGAGTTGAAACCTTTTTGTAGATTAGATTTGCATGAGTCTAATAATTCCTGATGTTGAGCTTTTATCCATTTTCCTTTCTTTTGAAGAAGAGTGTGTAAACTTATCTCTTCATACTATCTCCTTTAAACATTTGCATGTCTTGAATTTTTTTGGTCATTCCCTAGCTCAGGACATTTTTTGAGGGCACGTGTCCTTTAAAGCCCTGAGTCTTTGTGAATGTTAAGTGACCATTAGTAGTGGGTTTAAGCCGCTCTTGCCGCAAACGGCCACAAGGCGGCAGCATTTCTCCATTTCCAACTCGGGGTTTTTCAGCAACAGAGCCTTCCTGGAAATCCTGTTAGTAGGCTGCAAATTAGGGTGGAATGTGCCAGGGTAAACCCCTAAGAGCTTATATCTCCTTACTCCTTGTTTGTTTTTTAAATTTAATTTTTATTTAGTATCAGAATAAATTTGATAAAAATGTTGTGTGTGTTCTAGGTGTACAGAATCTGGTTCATTATATGTATGTATAGATTTATTCATCTTTGGATCCTTTCCCATGTAGGTTATTACAGAGTGTCGAGTAGACCTCTCTTGGTATTCCCTAGGTATTTTGTGATTATATATCTCATATTTATTACTACATGTCTGTTAATCCCCATAACCTAATTCATACCTTCCTTACACCTTTCCATTTGGTTAAACATAATTTTGTTTTCTGAATCTATGCGTGTCCTTCTCGTGGACAGTATTTCATAGGTATCAATTTTTAGGTAACACCTATAATTGATGTCATAGGATATCTGTCTTTCGTTTTCTTTCTTCAATTTGGGTGATTATATCTAGATCCTTCTATGGTGGTGCCAACAGCACTGTTCCATGCTTTTCCATGGCTAATATTCCATGTGTACGTGGACCAGTTATTAATTGTGCATTTTTCTGTGGATGGACATTTTGGTTTCTTCGAGGTCTTGGCTGTGGTACATGTTGCTGCAGTGCAGGATTGCCAGCCTGTGTCTTTTTTATTCTGGTCTTCTCAGATGATAGGCCCATCAGTGGGCCTACCAGATCACATGGTAGCTCAATTTTGACCTTTAAACACACCTCCATTGTGTTCTCAACACTGGCTGTTACCAGGTTACAACCCACCAGCAGCTAGAGAGTACACAGTTCTCTAAAACCCCTTCAGCATTTATACTTTGTAGACATTTTTTGCTGATGATCATTCTTACAGCTGTGAGGTGAACCTTTTTGTAGACTGGATTTGCATGGCTTTATTAATTCCTGATGTTGAGCATTTATCCTTGCCCTTTTTTTAATAAAAAAAAGAAAGAAAAAGAGAATACAAAATGTGCGTAAAATATGCCTCTTGAAATTGTCGTTTTGAAATATGCACGTCTTTTGAGATTTTTGCTCGATTTAGGACTCAAGGATTTGTTTAGAGGGCAGGTGTCATTTACAGGCCTGCAATTATTTTGAATATCAAGTAACCATTAGCGCTGGGTTTAGAGCTGCTGTTGTGTGAAACAGCCACAAGGCGGCAGCAGTTCTCCTTTACCAAATCTGGTTATCGGCAACAGAGGCTCAATGCAAGTCGTGTTCTAGGTTGTAAATTAGAATGGAATGTGCCAGGAAAAAGCCCCTTAAGTTTATATCTCATTACTTCTTGTTCGTTTTTTAAATTTAATTTAATTTTTTATCACAGCAAGTGTGATTACAATGTTTTGATTGTTCTACGTTTGCAGGATGTGGTTGTTTTACACATATACATATATCTATTGTTCTTTGGGCGCTTTTCCCACGTAGGTTATGACAAAATGTTGAGTAGTCTTCTCTTGGTATTCTGTAGGTCTTTGGTGATTATAGACGTCCCCTGTGTTTGTATATCTCTGCGAACCCCGATATCCTAATGTATCCAATCCGCACACCTTTCCGTTGGTGAACCATAAGTTTGTTTATTAAATCTGTGATTGCCTTTCTCTGTGAAAATATCTTCACTGGTGTCTGTTTTTAGGTAACACCTATAAGTGATATCATAGGATATGTGTATTTCACTTTCTGACTTACTACGGTTGCGTGATTACTTCTAGACTCATCTATGGTGTTGCAAATGGCATTGCGTCATTATTTTCTTTGGCTAGTATTCCATCTGTACATGTACAAGTTCTTCTTTGTCCACTCATCTGTTGATGGACTTTTGGTTGCTTCCATGTCTTGGCTACTGTAATACTGCTGCAAGGCACATTTGCCTGCCTGTGTCTTTCCAATTCTGTCTTCTTCGGTTATAGGCCCAGGAGTGGGCCTGCTGGATAATATGGTAGCCAAATGTTTCCCTTGTAAAGGCACCTCCATTCTGTTCCATTAGTGGCTTTTACCAGGTTACGTCCCATTTAAAGTTGAGGGTATGCACTTCACCATAACCCCTTCAGCATTTATTGTTTGTAGTTTTTCTGCTAATTTTTATTGTGACTGCTGTGAGCTGATAGCTCTTTGTGGTTGGATTTGCATGCGTCTCATAAACCCTTGAAATTGAGTTTTCAGGCATGTCCCTTTTTTCTTCAAACTGTGAGTACAGCTTACCTCTTCAAATGGTTTTCTTGAAGTATGTGCCACATTTTGAAATATTTTGGCCATTACCTCCCTGTAGACATTTTGAGGACACTTTACATTTACAGCCCTCCAGTACTTGTGCATATGAAGTGATGATTAGCACAGGTTTTAAAGCTGCTGTTGCAGGTAACGGCCATAGGATGGCAGCATTTCTGCTTTCCCCATTCTGGTAACTAGGGAAACAGACCTTCCTGCCACTGGCGTTCCTCGTTTATACACTAGAGCTGAATGTGCCTGGATAAACGCCCAAAGGCTGATGTTGTCGTACACTAAACTGTAACCTAAATCGTACCTGTTCCCTAACCATAACCCTAACCCTTACTCTTACACTAACCCTAACCCTAATCCTAAACTGTAACCGTTCCCTAACCCTAACCCAAACGCTTACCCAAAGCCTTACCCTAACCCATACACTAATACTAGTCCGTACACTAACACTAACCCATACCCTAACACGTATGCCAACACTAAACCATTGTACCCTAACCTGTACCCTAAAACGTACCAATTCCCTAATCCTAACCATAACCCTAACCCTTACGCGAAACCTTACCCTACACTGTACCCTAATCCTAACCCGTACACTAACACTAACCCATACCCTAATACGTACGCTAACCTAAACCGTTATCGTACCTTAATGGGTACCCTAAAAAGTATCCATTCCCTAACCCTAACCCTTACCTGAAGCCTTACGCTAATCCATACCTTAATCCTAACCCATACACTAACACTAAACCGCACCCTAACACATAAGCTAAACCTAAACCATTGTCGTACCCTAACCTGTACCCTAACCCGTACCTGCTCCCTAACCCTAACACTAACCCTAACACTAACCCTTAGCCGAAACCTTACGCTAACCTGTACACTAATCCTAACCCGTACACTAACACTAACCCGTACCCTAACACGTACGCTAACCCAAAACCTTTGTCATACCATAAAATGTACCATAAACTGTACCTGTTACCTAACCCAGGACCTAACTCTAAACCAAACCCTAACCATTCCCCAAAGGCTTACCCTAACACGTACCTTAATCCTAAACCGTACACTACCACTAACCTGTACCCTAACACATATGCTAACTCTAAACTGTTGTCGTACCCAACCTTGTATCCTAAACCGAACCCGTTCCATAACCCTCTAACCCGTACACTCCCGAAGCCTTACCCTAACCCGTACCCCAATCCAAACCCGTACACTAACACTAACCCATACCCTAACATGTACGCTAAACCTAAACCGTGGTCATACCCTAACCTGTACACTAAACCATACCTGTACCCTAACCATAACCATAACCCTAACCCTTACCCGAAGCCTTACCCTAACCCATACCCTAATCCTAGCCCGTACACTAACACTAAGCCATACCCTAACACGTACGCTAACACTAAACTGTTGTTGTACCCTAACCTGTACACTAAACCGTCTCCGTTCCCTAACCCTAATCCTAATAGTAAACCTAACCTTTACCCGAAACCTTACCCTAACCCGTACCCTTATCCTAACCCATACACTAACACTAAACCGTACCCTAAAACGTACACTAACCCTAAACCAATTTCGTACGCTAACCTGTACCCTAAACCATCCCCGTTTCGTAACCCTAACCGTAAACCTAACCCTTACCCGAAGCCTTACCCTAACCCGTCCCCTAATCGTAACCCGTACACTAACACTAACCCATACCCTAACACGTATGCTAACTCTAAACCGTTGTTGAACACTAACGTGTACCTAAACCCTCCCCTAACCCTAACCCTAACCTTAACCCATACACTAACACTGACACCCTCACACGTATGCTAACCCTAAACCGTTTTCGTACCCTAACCGGTACCCTAAACCATTCCCATTCACTAACTCTATCCCTAACCCTAAACCTTACCTGAAGCCTTACCCTAACATGTTCCATAATCGTAACCCGTACACTAACACTAACAGGTACCCTAACGCATACGCTAAAACAAAACCATTGTTGTACCCTAAACTGTACCCTAAACAATTCCCATTAACTAACCCTAACCCTAACCCTAACCCTAAACATAACCCTTACCCGAAGGCTTACCCTAAACCGTCCCGTAAGCCTAACCCATACACTAACACTAATCCGTACCCTAACACGTACGCTAACCCTAAACCATTGTCGTACCCTAATGTGTACCCGAAACCCTCCCCGTTCCCTAACCCTAACCCTAACCCTTACCCTTACCCAAAGCCTTACACTAATCCATACCCTAATCTTAACCCATACACTAACACTAACCCGTACCCTAACACGTACGCAAACCCTAAACCATTGTCGTACCCTAACCTGTATCCTAAACTGTCCCTGTTCCCTAACCCTAACCCTTACCCAAAACCTTACCCTAAACCGTACCCTAATCCTAACCCGTACACTAACACTCACCCATACCCTAACACGTACACTAACCCTAAAATGTTGTTGTAGCCTAACCTGTACCCTAAACCGTCCCCATTCCCTAATCCTAACCCTAACCCTTACCCGAAGCCTTACCCTAAACCGTCCCCTAATCCTAACCCATACACTAACACTAACCTGTACCCTAACACGTATGCTCACCCTAAACCATTGTCATACCCTAAACTGTACCCTAAACTGTCCCTGTCCCCACCCCCTAACCCTAATCCTAACACTAAACCTAACACTTACCTGAAGCCTTACCATAACCTGTAACCTAATCCCAAACCGTACGCTAACACTAACCTGTACCCTAACATGTACGCTCACCCTAAACCGTTTTTGTACCCTGAACTGTACCCTAAACCGTCCCTGTCCCCTAACCGTAACCCTAACCCTAACCCAAAGCCTTATCCTAACCCATGCCCTACTTCTAACCCGTACACTAACACTAACCCGTACCATAACACGTACGCTCACCCTAAACAGTTGTCGTAGCCTAATCTGTGCCCTAAACCATCTCCGTCCCCGTCCCCTAACCCTAACCCAAAGCCTTATCCTAACCCATGCCCTACTTCTAACCCGTACACTAACACTAACCCGTACCATAACAAGTACGCTCACCCTAAACAGTTGTCGTAGCCTAATCTGTACCCTAAACCATCTCCGTCCCCGTCCCCTAACCCTAACCCAAAGCCTTATCCTAACCCATGCCCTACTCCTAACCCGTACACTAACACTAACCCGTACCCTAACACTTACACTCACCGTAAACTGCTGTCTTACCCTAACCTGTACCCTAAACCATCCCAGTCCCTTAACCCTAACCCTAACCCTTACCCGAAGCCTTACCCTAACCCGTTCCCTAATTCTAACCCGTACGCTAACACTAACCCGTACCATAACACGTACGCTCACCCTAAACTGTTGTAGCCTAACCTGTACCCTAAACAATTCCCATTCACTAAAACTCAACCTAACCCTAACCCTAAACCTAACCCTTACCCGAAGACTTACCCTAAACTGTCCCCTAAGCCTAACCCATACACTAACACTAACCCGTACCCTAACACGTATGCTAACCATAAAACGTTGTCATACCCTAACCCTAACCCTAAACCTAACACTTACCCGAAGCCTCACCCTAACCCGTACCCTAACACGTATGCTAACCATAAAACGTTGTCATACCCTAACCCTAACCCTAAACCTAACACTTACCCGAAGCCTCACCCTAACCCGTACCCTAACACGTATGCTAACCATAAAACGTTGTCATACCCTAACCCTAACCCTTACCTGAAGCCTTAACCTAACCCGCAACCTAAACCTAACCCGTACACTAACACTAACCTGTACCCTAACAGGTACGCTAAACATTTGTCATATCCTAACCTGTACCCTAAACAGTCCCAGGTCCCTAATCCTAACCCTAAACCTAACACTTACCCGAAGCCTCACACTAACCCGTACCCTAATCCTAACGCTTACAACAACACTAACCGCTACGCTAACACGTACGCTAACCCTAAACCATTGTCGTACCCTAACCTGTACCCTAAGCCGTCACCATTCCCTAACCCTAACCCTAACCCTTACCCTAACCCTAAACCTTACCCGAAGCCTTACCCTAACCCGTACCATAATCCTAACCTGTACACTAACACTAACCCGTATCCTAACACGTACGATAACCCTAAAATATTGTACCTTAAACTGTACCCCAAACCGTCTCCGATACCTAACCCTAACCCTAAACCTAACCTTTACCAAAAGCCTTCTCCTAACCCGTACCCTACTCCTAACCCATACACTAACAGTAACATATATCCTAACACGTACGTTAACCCTAAACCATTGTCGTACCCTCAACTGTACCCTAAATCGTCCCCATTCTCTAACACTAACCCTAACCTTAAGCCAGCCCTAAACCTTATCCGAAGCCTTACCCTAACTGTACCCCAATCCTAACCCGTACACTAACACTATCCCATAACCTAACACGTACGCTAACCCTAAACTGTTGTCGTACCCTTACCTGTACCCTAAACTGTCCCCATTCCCTAACCTTAACTGTAACCCAAACCCTAACACTAAACCTTACCTGAAGCCTTACCCGAACCCGTACCCTAATCCTAACTAGTACACTAACACTAACTCGTACCCTAACACACACGCTAACCCTAAACCATTGCCATACCCTAACCTGTACCCTAAACCGTCCACGTTCCCTAACACTAACCCTAACCCTTACCCGAAGTCTTACCCTAACCCGTATCCTAATCTTAACCTGTACCCTAACACATGTGCTAACCGTAAACCGTTGTCATACCCTAACCTGTACCCTAAACCGTCCATGTTCCCGAACACTAACCCTAAGTGGAAGCCTTACACAAATCCGTACCCTAATCCTAACCCGTACACTAATACTAACTGCTAACCTTACACGTACACTAACCCTAAACCGTTGTCGTACCCTAAACTTTACCCTAAACTGTCCCCGTTCCCTAACCCTAACCCAAACCTAACACTTACCTGAAGCCTTACCCTAACCCGTACCATAGTCCTAAACCGTACACTAACACTAACCCATACCCTAACACGTACGCTAAACCTAAACCGTTGTCGTATCCTAAACCGTCCCCATTCCCTAACCCTAACCCTAACCCTAAACCTTACCCGAAGCCTTACCCTAAATCATACCCTAAACCTAACCCGTACACAAACACTAACACATACCCTAACACGTACACTAAACCTAAACCATTGTCGTACCCTAACTTTACCCTAAACCGTCCCCATTCCCTAAACCTAACCCTTACTCCAAGTCTTACACTAAACCGTACCCTAATCCTAACCCATACACTAACACTAACACATACCCTAACACGTATGCTAACCCTAAAACGTTATCGTACCCTAACCTGTATCTGAAAACGTCCCCCTTCTCTAAAACTAACCCTGACACTAACCCTAATCCTAACCCTAACCCTAAACCATACCCTAATCCTAACCCGTACACTAACACTCACCCATATCCTAACACGGATGCTAAACCTAAAACCTTGTCGTTCCCTGAGATGTACCCTAAACCATCCCCATGCCCTAACACTAGCCCTAACCCTAACCCTTACCTGAAGCCTTACCCTAACCCGTACCTTAATCCTAACCCTTACACTAACAATAACTCGTACCCTAACATGTACGCTAACACTAAAACTTTGTCGTACCCTAAACTGTACGCTAAACGGTCCCCGTTCTCTAACACTAACCCTGACCCTTACCCGAAGCCTTATCATAGACCGTACCCTAATCCTAAACCATACACTAACACGCACGCTAACCCTAAACCGTTGTCGTACCCTTACCTGTACCCTAAACTGTCCCTAAACCATCCCCGTTCCCATCCCCGTTCCCTTACCATAACCCTAAACCTAAACCTAACCCTTCCCCTAATCCTAACCTGAACACTAACACTAACCTGTACCCTAACACGTATGCTCAACCTAAACCGTTGTCGTACCCTAACTTGTACCCTAAACCGTCTCCATCCCCTAACCCTAACCCTAAACCTAACCCTTACCCGAAGCCTTACCCTAAGCCGTCCCCTAATCCTAACCCGTACGCTAACACGAAACCATACCCTAACATGTACGCTCACCCTATACCGTTGTTGTAACTCTATCCTGTACCCTAAAACGTCCCCGTTCCCTAACCCTAATCCGTCCCCTAATCCTAACCCGTATGCTAGCACTAACCCATACCCTAACACATACGCTCAGTGTAAACCGCTGTCGTACACTAACCTGTACCCTAAACCGTCCCTGTCCCCTAAACCTAATGGTAAACCTAACCCTTAACCGAAGCCTTACCCTAACACGTCACCTAATCCCAACCCATACGCTAACACTAACACGTACCCTAACACATATGCTCACCCTAAACTGTTGTCATACCCTAACCTGTACCCTAAACCATCCCCTAACCCTAACCCTAACCGTATCCTTAACCCTTACCCAGAGCCTTACCCTAACCCGTCCCCTAATCCTAACCTGTACGCTAACACTAACCGATACCCTAACATGTATGCTCACCGTAAACCACTGTGGTACACTAACCTGTACCCTAAACCGTCCCCGTCCCCTAACCCTCACCCTAACCCTTACCCGGAGACTTACACTAACCCATCCCGTAATCCTAAACCATAACCTAACACTAACCCATACCCTAACACGTATGCTCACCATTAACCGTTGTCATACCCTAACTTACCCTAAATCGTCCCCGTCCCCAAACCCTAAAGCTAACCCTTACCCGAAGGCTTACCGTAAACCGTCCCCTAATTCTAAACCGTACGCTAACAGTAACCCGTAACCTAACACGTATGACCACACTAAACCGCTGGCGAACCCTAACCTGTACCTAAACCGTCCCTGTCCTGTAACCCTAAGCCTTACCCTAACCCTAACACTTACCCGAAGCCTTGCCCTAACCCGTCCCCTAATCCTAATCCGTACGCTAACACTAACCAGTACCCTAACACGTACGATACAAGTTAAATATCCCAGAAAGTGAAAAATGGATTAAGAAGTTGTGGTACTTATGTACTATGGAATATCACTCAGCAATGAAATCTATGTCATCAGGCCCATGGCAGAATAATGAATGGATTCAGGTACGATGATTCTACGTGAAATAAGTCACACAGAAAAAGAAACATCATAAGATATCACTAATACACGGAAAGTAAACTTGGCTACACATGAACTGAATTACAAAACAGAAAAGGGTCTCAAATTTAGAAAACCAACTTATGCTTGCTTTAGGGGAAAGGTGAGTTGGAGTGCTGCATAAAACCAGAGATTGAAATTACCACAGATACCTTTCTGTAAGCTGAATATGTAATAGACAAGACCTACTCCTTGCTCAACGAAATGACTCAACACCACATATTCAACGCCTAGGAATATACCTGACTAGGAAGAATCTTAAAACCCATGGATTTATATGTCTCCGTAAGAGAATCAAGCTTGTGTACAGCATCATAAACGCAGCAGTGAAAACCAGCTATATACCATTATCAAAATATATTTCAAAAACAAAACACAATGACAGTGAAATAGAGAGCAATTCTTAAATAATTCATTCAGGGCTTGTGATGCAACCTGGATTTACCACATCTACACCCAGAGCTGGGTGAGACATAAGGCTGGAGACTTCGGGCTGATAGCATTGGTGAGGTTCGGTGAGCAAATGCAGACCCTTTGAAGTCATACTGCATGGTACCCATTCCATGGGTCCCAACTCTCTAGGTTTTAGGGATTCTTCCTTCAGCTAAAATATGCATGGGGAAGCCAGAGTATGGTCCACCATGTGATTGGGAAACGTTTTTAAATGCATCTCAGTTTTCGTCCCCTGGTACTCGGGTTCACCATTCCAGATGCTTTACTAAAACTCTCCCCACTTGGAGAGTTAGTGCCTTTAACCTCCTGTTTGGCACAGTTTGTAATTTCTATGGAAGAAGTACAGGAATAGGGAGAACCTATGAGAGACTAGCTTAGATGTCTGGACGGGCACATTTAACTCTAATTTCCCACCAGGAAGAGGAATTAACGAAAGGCTCAGTGTGCCGTGTCAGATGCAGATTAGGGCCTGAAGCAATCCCGCAGTTTTGTGGGCAGCTCACAAGAAAGCGAGTTGAAGAAAGGAGCTCAGGGGCACTGTAATTCACAAACCTGCAGAGTTATAAATGACAGCTATCTTCCAAAAGTATATTGAAGTTAAGCTGTGAAGAGGACTTGAAAGCAGTGCAGAATTGCAGGAAATCGATTTCAGGAGGTAGACTGGAATTGCATTTAAAGCATAGGAAAAGAGGCAGAACGTCGACAATGATGCACTTGGCCAAAAAGGGCGTATGCGTTTTTTCCTGAATATATTCAGGAAAAAACGCATACGCCCTTTTTGGCCAAGTGTATCTTTGTCGACGTTCTGCCTCTTTTCCTATGCTTTAAAGGCAAATGCCATCTACCTCTTGAAATTAGTTTCCTGCAATTCTGCCTTGCTTTGAAGGCCTCCTCATAGCCTTACCTCAATATACTTTTGGAAAATAGTTGGCCTTTATAACTCTGCAGGTTTGTGAATTACAGTGCCCCTGAGATCCATTTTTCAGCTCTTATTTTTGTGATCTGGCCTCATAACCACAGGATTGCTTCAGGACCTATTCTTGTTCTGGGGCGCCTTGCTGTGCCTTTGGTGAATTCTTTTTCTAGATGTGAATTTAGAGTGACATGTGCCCATCAAAACACCTACAGCTAGTTTCTTGCTGGTTCCCCCTCTTCCCATTCATCCTCCGCACTAACTGCAGACTGTGCGATACAGGAACTTAAATACTTTGACTCTGCAGGAGGGAATATTGTTAGTAAAGCAGCTGGAATGTCGATCCGGAGCCCCAGGAGAGGAAAAATGAGGTGCGTTTTAGAAACCTTTCCCAATCACATGGTATAACATTCGCTGGGTTATCCATGCATGATTTAGCTGTAGGAACATTTCCTTCAACCTGGAGTGTTGGGAGCCTTGGAGTTAGAAGCATGAAGTATTGCATTAAAGGTTCGGCAGTTGCTCACCAAAGCTCATCAATGCTTTCAGCCCCAAGTGTCCAGCCTTATGTCTTATCCAGCTGTGGGTTTATATGTGGTCAATCCAGGTTGCATCACAGCCCCTGAACGAATTTTGTAAGAATTTTTCTCTCTTTCATTGTTTCTGTGTTTTGTTTTTAAAATTTATTTCTATAATGGGGTTTAACTCATTTTCACTGCTGTGTGTGTGCCGCTCTGCACACACTTGATTCCCTTATGGAGATATATCAATACATAGGTTTTAAGATTCTTATTACTCAGATATATTCCTCTGCAGTGTATAGGGGGTGTTGTGGCTTGTTCATTGAGCAAGGTGTAGATCTTGTCTAATGCTTATTTGGTTTATTGAATGGTATCTGTGCTAATTTCAAACTCTGGTTTTAGGCATCACCCCACCTCTCCTTTCCCCTTAAGCTGACATAAGTGTGTTTTCTAAATGTGAGACACTGTTCTGTTTTGTAATTCATTTGTTGTGCAGCCATATTTACATTCTCTCTATAAGTGATATCTTATGAGATGTTTCTTTCTCTGTTTGACTTATTTCAAGTAGTATTATCGGACCTAAATCCACTCTTTATGCTTCTACTAGCCTTATTACATTGAATTCATGGTGAAGAGATATTCCATTGTACATAAGTGCCACATCTTCTTTATCCATTGTTCTCTTTCCTGGGATATTTAAGGTGTACTGAAGTCGAGGTTTTTGTAAACAGAGCAGCCCTAAACTGTGGTGTGCTTGTGTCTTGTTGATTTTTAGACTTCCCTAGATACACTCCTGTGATTGGAAGTGCCCTATGCTCTGTAGCTCTGTTTTTTAGATGATTTAGGAACCACCATACACTTCTCCAGAGTGGCTCTAGGCAGTTCACACACCGCCCATCAGCGTATAAAAGCTCCCAGTTCTCCATGGCCTGTCCTGCATTTCTGGTTTTCACAATAGTTTCGGATGGCCCTTTTGACCGGTGGAAAATGAGACTTCTTTGTTGTGCGCATTTGCATTGCTTGCTTGCTTGGTTGCCCATAATGTGCGTTTGCATTGTTTCCTGAATGTATTCAGGAAACAACGCATACACCCTATTTAGCCAACTGCATCATTGTCGAAATTCTGCCACTTTTCATGTGCTTTAAAGACGAGTCCTATCTATCTCTTGAAACCTGTTTCTTGCAATTCTGTCTTGCATTCAGATTCTCTTCTTTGCCTCACCTCAACATATTTTTGGACATTAGTTTTCATTTATAACTCTGCAGGTTTGTGAATTGCAGTGACCCTGAGCTTCATTTTATAAGTTGCTCTTTTGTGAGCTGGCCTCAAAACCACAGGATTGCTTCAGGCCCTATTTTGGCTCTGGCGAGGGGGGCTGAGCCTTTTCTAAATTCTTATTCTTAATGGGAAATTAGAGTGACATGTGCCCGTCCAAACACCTACAACTATTCTCTCATTGGTTCCCCCTCTTCCCGTTCATCCTCCTCACAATTTGCAAAATGTGCGAAACAGAAGTTTAAATGTGCTGATTCTCCAAGTGGGGAGATTCTAAGTAACGTGGCTGGAATGGTGAACAGGAGCACTAGGACACGATAAATGAGGTGCATTTTAGACACATCTCCCGAACACATGGTGTACAGTCCTCTGGGTTTTCCATGCATGTTTTAGCTGTAGGAAGATCCCTTGAACCTGCAGATTTGGGACCCATTGAATGGGTACCCGGTAGTATTACTTTAAAGGGTGTGCATTTCTTCATCCAACCTCACATTTCTCTTAGCGCAAACAGTTTCCAGCCTTGTCTCATCCTGCTGTGGGTCTAGATGTGTTCAATCCATGTTGCATCACCGTCCCTGAGGAAAAGTTGTAAGAGGTTTACTCTGTCTCTTTGTTTAAATTTTTTCAATTTATTATTATATTGGTTACAGTTGATTTTCAAAGCTCTGTTTCTTGCTGCTGTATATCCACTTGATTCACCTACAGAGAGACATCAATAAATTCTTTTGCAGATTCTTAGTAGTCGTATATATTCTTTTCCGGTGACTTGAGTGTGCTGAGTGCAGTTCTTTTAGCTACCGTGTAGGACTTGTTGATTATCAATTTGGAATGGTCTCTTTGCTAATTTCAACATCCTGGATAATGCCTCACCCACTCCCCACCTTTCCCGTTTAACAGCCTTATGTGTGTTTTCTACATATTTGACTATGTTTTAGTTTTGTAATTTACTTCATGTGTAGCCATTTTGGATTCCACCTTTAAGTGATATCTTATGATATATGTCTTTTTCTTTTTGAATTATGTGACTTAGAATGATCATACGTAACTCCTCTGGAGTTGTTACAAGTGGCCATATTTCATTGATTTCCAGGCTGAGTATTATTCCACTCTACATAAGCACCACATCTCTATCCATTTTTTCCCTCCAGAGACATTTAAGTTATATCCTAGTCGAGGATCTTTTAAACAGAGAGGCAGTATACATTGGGGTGCCTGTGTGCTCTCGATTTCTGTTTTTCCTAAGATATACGCCAATGAGTGTAAGTGCCCTATGCTCTGTAGCTCATTTTTTAGATGCTTTGGTAAACACAGTACACTTCTCCAGAGTGACCGTTGGCAATATACATTTCCACTATAAGCCTCACAGGGCTCCCTTTTCTCCTTGCCCTGTCCTGCATTTCTGGTGTTTACACTTTATGAGGACGGCTCTTCTGACTGATGCGAAGTGATATCTTTGGTAGTATTGATTTCTAGTGCCCACATGTTTGGTTGGCTAAAAAAGTGTATGCCGTTTTCTTGAATATATACAGAAAAAGATGCATACACCCTTTTTGGCCAACTGCAATGTTGGCAATGTTCAGCCCCTTTTCTTTTGCTTAATGGCGAGTCCTTTCTACCTCTTCCAATCCCTTTCCTGCCATTCTCCGTTGCTTACAACTCCTTTTATCTGACTTTCCTCAAGACACTTTTTAGTGATAGATATTTTCAACTCTGCAGTTTCGTGAATTTTATTGCCCCTGAGTTCCATTTTTCCACTTGTGTTTATGGGAACTGGCCACAAAGCAGCGGGATTTCCTCAATCCCTATTCTGTTTCCATGGGCAACTCTGGCCTTTGGTCAATTTGTCTTCCTGATTGGAAATTAGAGTGACATGTGCCTGTCCGAACACCTAGGACTTGTCTCTCATTGTTCCTCATCCTTCCGCTTCATCCTCTGGAGAAATTCCAAACTGTACGCAACAGGATGTTGACAGTTGACAACTCCAAGTGGGGAGACTGTTAGTAAAGACGCTGGAGGGGTGAACCCGAGCACCAGGAGATGAGGAGATGAGATGCCTTTTCCAAACTCTTCCTGCTCAGGCGGTATACCATCCTCTGGGTGTGA
>NW_020175185.1:0-132 GCF_003031525.2 Neophocaena asiaeorientalis asiaeorientalis | reverse complement strand
GGGCTGGCGATCAGAATGTCGTCTGCATATTGAAGGAGTGTTTCCTTTTCCAGAGGTAGAACTTTTAGGTCTTTAGGTGAACTTTCCCCACTGATGGTGTGGGAATTTTTGAACCCTTGGTGCAAGACGGCC
>NW_020175184.1:420531-448690 GCF_003031525.2 Neophocaena asiaeorientalis asiaeorientalis | reverse complement strand
CGCGTACCGAAAAAAAAAAAAAAAAAAAAAAAAAAAGAGACAAGACCAAAAAACAAGATATACAGAGAAAAATTAATGAACTGGATTGCGGCATTTTGTGAGGGGGACATCATCTCACAAATATACACTTTCACTGTAAAATTGAAGGTAGCAGTGTGGCAGCCAAAGAGGTGCATACAAAGGTTGTTTTGCAAGAGAGAACCTTCTGGGAGGAGTGCTATTAGCTGACAGCCCCCAGCTGCTGCACCTTTGGAGTCTGCTGCAGCATTCCTACTGAGGCCACACCCTCCCCAGGCTGTTCCCACCAGGGACAGAGCACAGGAGGGCCCCAGAGCTGGGCCATTCTGCCTGACACGGGACATCTGATGGGCAGCAAAGATGGATATAACTATTCTCATTTTATAGCTGAAGGACCTGAGACACAAAGAAGTTTAGTAACTTGCCCCAGATCACACAGCTAAGTAAGTTGGAGGAGCTCATATTCAAACCAAAGTCAGTTTAACTCAAAAGACCACGTTCTTACCATTACAACACATTGCCTCAAATTTGCAGATGATAAAAACCTGGAATGAGAAACTGGGATCCAGATTTTAAGCTCTCTCTATATGTCAGAGTGGTGGTGGTCCCTTAGCTAAAGCTTCAGCCTTACAAAAATAACAGGGATGGCCTTTTGTTTAAAATCTTGGTTTCTTCTTATTTAAAGGGAAACCCCACAGCAGAGGCTTCTAACCATTTTAGTTTTAAGGAACTCTTTTCAATGGCAAAAAAAAAAAATTGGAAAGCCTTCCATAATAGTAGTTATATTAAATAGAGTCATTATTATAAGGTATCCAGTTAGCCTTTGTAATTTTGGTTCTGTAACTTACTAGCTGTGTGACCTTGGACATGTTATTTAATTTCTCTACGACTTAGCTTCTTCATCTGTAAAACCATAATAACAATATCTATCCCATTGCGTTATTGTGAGGACTCATGAGATAACCTATATAAGATGTACAGTATGATGGCTTGTTCATAGTAGATCAAAAGTAATAGATGATATTACCATGTCAAAAGAAAATGTATAAAAACTAGAGGTAGTATTTAGTAAGGATTTCATAGATTTGTATTTTAATCATCATATATTTGGAAAATTAGTCCTTCTTATATGTCTGAGACATATTATTTACTCAGTCTGTAGAAAACTGTTGCTGCTTATAAAATTCAATGACCGCTAAAAAAATTCCTTGCTTCCAGGGATTAGAGAATCAAAGATTGAAAACCATATTCCTGTAACAATATTTTCTAGACTCAGGGTTTTTTTCAAATTTTCACAGATTTCTCATGCCCATAGTTCCCAGATTTTCAGATTTCATGGATCAGCAAAATTTCTAAAAACATATGGAGATCAACATGTGATTCCCAACTTTTTGTTTAGAAGATTAAGGGCATGAGAAACAAGCAAATAAACACATATAATATGTTAATGTCTTCATTTAGTAAGAGAGGACATTTTAACAACAAAAAAGGTGTGAATGACCTAATCTCAAAAATGATCCTTGAATTAATTTAGCTTTTTGAAATTCACTATATTGTCTTTATTTTTCTTATTTTACAACTTCTGATGAAAACTTCCCATGGCAGGGCATCAGTGGAGGGGTCAAAATTTGGAAACCAGTGCTCTCAACTGTCTAAGCACATTGTACATTGTAGTTTGAAAGAGGTGAATAAAAGAGCCGCTTTAGAGTTTCTCTTGTAAAACAGGTGACGTTTGATGGTTGACTAAGACCGGGGTTTTCCATTTTTGCTGCATATGAAAGTCACCTGGAGAATTTTTAAAACTCTGGAGGCCCAGGCCATAATCTCTATCAATTTCATCAGGAAGATAGAATCTCTAGGGGTGCGACCTAGAGATCAACATTTTAAAAAACTTTCCAGGAAATTCCAGCGTGCAGCCAAGGTTGAGAACCAAAGAGGAACCTCACTCCTCAAATCAACAGCATCAGCATCACCTGGGAGCTTATTAGAACTGCAGAATCACAGGCCCCACCCAGATTTACTGAATCAGAATCTGTATTTTGACAAGGTTTCCAGGTGATTTATTTGCATATTAAAGTTTGAGACTCCTAATAAAGTGAAAATTGACGCCACCATATTTTTGAAAGTATCATCCATTCTTTTCTTCAAAACCTAACCAGCCCCCCTCCCCTCCCCCGCAAAAATCAAGAGATCAAGAGATGGCAGCCCACAAAGACAAAGGACTTTGTCCACAGTCTCATTGGCAAGGAGTGCTTTCTAGTTCAGTCGAAAGAAAAAGGCATCTCAAATCCCGAAAAATGAATAATTTACTCCCTTCCATTAAGGCCCGCATCTTTACAGTAACCAGCTAGCCTGACCTATCTGGTGTCCTAAGGCAATGGGTCCCAAACTTGGGTGTATATCAGAACTAAGTGAATAACTAATAAACAACAGAGGTCCAAGCTCCTGAAATAGGGTAGACTGGGTCTTTGTACTTTTACCAAGTTTCCCAAATAACTCAGATAACCTTCCAAAATTTGAGAACCACTGTCCTTAGACATAGGCTATTATGTTAAAAGAATTTTAGATCTTCTCCCCTTTTTTCAAAATACACAATACAGATTCCCTTCACCGTATGGATATACTGATGTTTCATACTACAGAATGCAGGCTTTTAACTCCACCTTGAGAAAGTTATTTAGATGACAGTAGATATCCCAATAAGATCTATAATTATAATCAATTTCCTATTTCAGAAGAATTGGTTAATTTTATGATACCTAAAATCCTATGAGAGAGAGAGAGGTAGAGGGGTGTTTGACCCCAAAGGATTTCTTTAAATATGCATCACTTCCTACAGTGTGTAGAGACAGAATTTTAAAAATCTGGATTAACCATTCCAGTTGACTTTCTGGAATCTCCCAGTCAGAAAAACAGATCTGACTTCAGTTGTAGCCTCTCAAATAATTTTAGGGAGCTAGGACCATGGGCTGCCAACCTCTTATGGTTTTTATGAACTTTATGATGTGTTGTTAAGTTTTGCTATGTATGTCACAGATAAATGTTATCAACCTCATAGATGAGAAAACCAAAGCTTTTGAAAGCCTTGAAGTAATTAGAGCAAGGTTAGGAAAGAATAAAAAAGGATGAGGCTGAAAGAGGGAGACACTAGGAGAGCAACTGGAGAAGTCAATGCCTGATACACTTGAGTTTTTCAAGAATATTGAAAAAGGGCAGTTGTCGTCATTCCCTCCCTTGAACAATCCCAAGAGCTCTGGAACAAAGCAGCCAAAAGGCAAGCATGCATTTACTTGCCCTGTTTATAATGTGGAGTTGGTAACCCTGGAACCTCTATGGTATAATCTCATGGAATAGTGACTGGTCTGCTTTACTGAGGTTGCCCAACACCTCCTAGAACAGAGGTTCTTGACCTTGTCTGCACATTAGTATCACCTATGAAGCTGTAAAAACCCTGTTGCCATATTCTGCCCTTTGGAAGTTTAAATTAGAAGCTATGGTGGGGGAGTCACATCAATATTTTTTTATAATTGCTTTACATACTTTAAAAGATTTAATCATCATGATAATTTTAAAGGTTAAGTATACATACTTTTTTTTTTACATATACATGTGTCTATTCTTTTTCAAATTCTTTTCCCATTTAGGTTGTTAAAACATAATATTGAGCAGAGTTCCCTGTGCTATACCCAGTAGGTCCTTGTTGGTTATCCACTTTAAATATAGCAGTGTGTACATGTCAATCCCAGACTCCCTAACTATCCCTCCCCACCACCCTTCCCCGCTGGTAACCGTAACTTCGTTCTCTAAGTCCGTGAGTCTGTTTCTGTTTTGTAAATAAGTTCATTTGTAACATTTTTTTTAGATTCTGCATATGTGATAGCATACGATATTTCTCTTTCTCCGTCTGACTTTTTTCAAATTCTTTTCCCATTTAGGTTGTTAAAACATAATATTGAGCAGAGTTCCCTGTGCTATACCCAGTAGGTCCTTGTTGGTTATCCACTTTAAATATAGCAGTGTGTACATGTCAATCCCAGACTCCCTAACTATCCCTCCCCACCACCCTTCCCCGCTGGTAACCGTAACTTCGTTCTCTAAGTCCGTGAGTCTGTTTCTGTTTTGTAAATAAGTTCATTTGTAACATTTTTTTTAGATTCTGCATATGTGATAGCATACGATATTTCTCTTTCTCCGTCTGACTTACTTCACTCGGTATGATCATCTCTAGGTCCATCCATGTTGCTGCAAATGGCATTAGTTCATTCTTTTTAATGGCTGAGTGATATTCCATTGTATATATGTACCACATCTTCTTTATCCATTCATCTATCGATGGATATACTTAGGTTGCTTACATGTCCTGGCTATTGCAAACAGTGCTACAATGAACATTGGGGTGCGTGTATCCTTTCAGACCATGTTTTTCTCTGGATATATGCCCAGGAGTGGGGTTGCAGGATCATATGGTAGCTCTTTTTCAGTTTTTAAGGAACCTCCATACCGTTCTCCACAGTGGCTGTACCAATTTACATTCCCACCAACAGTGTAGGAGGGTTCCCTTCTCTCCACATCCTCTCCAGCCTTTATTGTTTGTGGATTTTTTGATGAGGGCCATTCTGACTGGTGTGAGGTGATATCTCTTTGTAGTTTTGATTTGCATTTCTCTAATAATTAGTGATCACATCAATATTTTTAAAGCTCCCCAGGTTATCCCAATCTGAAGACAAGGCTGAGAACTATTATCCTAGAAAATAGAGTGAGGAGGTGGGAGGAGAGTGGGATACTCTGCTGCTGGGTGGAACAATAGATCAGTGTAGAGGAGGAAAGTCTTAGCAGTTGCTGAAATCTCATACTATAGGAAAAGTGAGGGATAACAACACGATACGTTGTACTGGAAAGAACAAGATTTCATACACTTATAAAAGAAGCACACTTGACCCGTGAACAATGTGGATTTGAACTGCACAGGTCTACCTGAACGTGGATATATTTCAATAGTAAATACTACAGTACCACATGGTCCATGGTTGGTTGAATCCATGGATGCTGAGGAACTGCAGTTACGGAGGGTGGACTGTAAGTTATATGTGGATTAACCCCTGTGTTGTTCAAGGGTCAACTGTATTTTCCTTTCAGCTCAGTCACTACCAAGAGCAGTCCTGTGGCAGCAGCAGTAACTATAATCTTCTCTCCCCTCAACACTTGTAAGCATCCCTAGTGCCCAAATTTTGGTCTTAATATTGTTCTATACCTAAAAAAGTAACCAGAAACTATTAGAGGAGAATTAATTCCATGTCCTTGGGCAGGATAAAATCAGTATAGGTCTGTAACACCCTGTTGTTGCTAGGAAGCAAAAATGATTTTAAAAATAGTAGAGGCAGTGCTAAAAGGAAAAAGAACTAGCTTAACCATTTGTCAGGTTGTGATCATTTATAGTAAAAATCATTAAGTAAAACATGTTGTGCTTATAAAAGGCCATGATGCTCATAAGAAAAGAGTTAATATAAAGAAAATAAAGGAAATTTTGCAGATGTGATTACATTAAGGATCTTGAGATGGGGAGATTATCCTGAGCTGGGTCCAATCTAAGAGAGAGGATCCTTATAAGAGAGCCGCAGGAGGGGAGATTCCCTGGTGGTCTAGTGGTTAGGGCTCCGTGCTTCCACTGAAGGTGGCACAGGTTCAATCCTTGGTCAGGGAACTAAGATCTCACAAGCTGTACGGTGCGGCCAAAAAAAAACACAAAGGAGCGAGCGAGGCAGGTCAGAAGTGAGAGAAGATGCTGGCTATGTTGCTGGCTTTGAAGATGGAGGAAGGGAACCATGTGCCAAAGGATGTAGGCAGCTTCTGGAGGCTGGAAAAGCCAAGGAGTCTTTAATACTGGAGCCTCCAGAAGGGGCACAGCCCTATGGGCTCATTTTAGACCTCTGACTTGCAGAAGTGGAAGATAATAAATTTGTGTTGTTTTTAAGTCACTAAATTTATGGTAATTTGTTAAAGCAGCAATAGGAAACCAATATCAGATCCCATGATTAAAAGTGAAAATTAGGTTATAAAAATATATTCAAGCTAGTGGATGGCAGCTTGAATTTAATTCATCTTGAACTTAGCAAGCAGTTCCCAAACCCAACCAAAATTAAGTGGTCAGCAATCCACTAAACCTACATTCCTAGCCTCTTGAGATGATTTTTCTTCTTTCCAGTCTGGTAAAATTACACACACACATTTAAATTCCAGGACCATGTAAGGATAAGAATAAAAGTAGGGGTAAGAATGTAAACAAAATTAAATCTATGATATTAATAGCATTGTGCTCAGTTTTATTGTTAAAATATTAATCAGCTCTCTAATCAGTGTGGTGTTTTAGGTATATATTTTCCTTTTAAAATATTTAGAGCATTCAAGAAAATCTGAAATGCTAGGCTTGTGATTAAGTGTTTTAAAGCATTTGATTAAATTGCAATCAATGTTTAAATGGTTGACGAGACTTGTTTTGTTCATTTAATATGTATGTGATTTAGTGGTTGTATAAGTAGTGTGTGAATGTTTAAAGCAATCATTCTGAAACTTACATCAGAATCACCAGGAGGGCTTATTAGAACACAGCCAGTTGCGTTTCTGATTCAGCCAGTTGCGTTTCTGATTCAGTAAGTCTGGGTTGGGGCCCAGAAGAATTTGCATTTCTAACAAGCTGTCGGGTACTGCTTATGCTGCTGATTTGGGGACCACACTTTGAGAACCACTGAGGAATGTTTGCTCTTTTATGTTTATAGAAATACTAAATTCATAAGATTAAGATATTGGACTGTAAACAAAGTACAACGAGTAGGGAGTATTTCTATAGCACAAAAAGCCTCTTGGACATTAAAGCATCTATGAGCAGAGGGGAGTATGACAAAGCTTGATAGAAAATGTCACTTCAGTCATTCAGCCACAGAAGCTGCAGGTGAAATGAATCGATATGGGGGAAGGAACAACTCCTAAGCTGTTTTCACATTGGAATCACTTGGGGAAACAAAGATATTAAAGACCTTTAAATAGACAATATTATTTTGTCAATAATGTTGCTTTCTGCTTTATGTTTATAGGTCATAGAGAAATCACCATTCTTATTTTTCTTCTTCCAGTCTACTAAAGATCTTAAAAAACAATGACTTTTCACTAGAAACAATGACAGACCGGTAACTCCGGCTGGATTTACAGGCCCATTAACAGTAATCTGGGCTTTCTATAGTTCTCCAGCAATTTGACACCCCCGCTTTAAACATTGTAAGAGCCGTGTTATATGTGTTACAAATGAAAGGTTGACAAGTTAAAAATACTCTCTGGCTCTGTAATGACTTTTCATTTTGGTCTCTTTTCATTTCCATTGAATATATAGAGTTCTGTTTGCCTTCCGGTGGATTTCTGCAGCTTTGCAGACAATCTTAGGCATCTGTCAACAATGGTAGCAAAACAGCTTCTGCAAACTCCAAAGTACCCAAATTTAAAGTTTCTCACACATATCAATTTGCTCTGGCTGTTTCATTACCAATATGAGGATTTAAAAAAAAATAGTTAACAAGTTAAAATATTTATGCAACTTGATTTCGCCTAAGTGTTTAAAATGTCATCTATTTTTCCCCCATCATGTCTTTTCCTACTGTTTAGAAAAAGGAGAAGCATGACGTAGGACTTTAAATGGAAAGATAGTTCAAGAGATAAAATGTTAACATTGCTTATTTCTGGATGATGGCAGTATTGGTGGTTCTAGCTATTTTTTAAATCTCTTTTAGTATTTTCTACCAAAAGGAAGATGAATGTAATAACCAGAAAAAAGCCGTATCATTCAAAAAAGGAAATTTCTCCCAAACATGATTTGGAAAGCAATTGAAAATGAAATAGGGCTTCTTAGAGTAATGGCTAATTCTTGGCCTTAATGAAGAAATGTGTAAGATGAGCCCGGAACATCTTGCCATGTCAAAAAGCAATGGAGTTATTAAAGACTAATAAAGTTATGTCAAAATGACCCAGTAGCCAACTTGAAGACAGATCACATTGGCCAAATAGGACAATTTGAGCACCAATAAGAGTAATAACTGCAATTAATTGAAACCTTCAAATATATTAAAATGCATGAGTTTATGAAGATACTACAAAACAGGACATTGAGAAGAGTCATAGCAAGATCAATTTTAACTCAGTATAAAAGAGAACTTTCAGTCAGTTTCAGTGAACTCTGGTCAGAAAAGTCAGACTGTATAAAAATGGAACAAGAACTGCAATGAACATACAATGGAATATTACTCAGGCATAAAAAGAAACAAAATTGAGTTATTTGTAGTGAGGTGGATGGACCTAGAGACTGTCATACAGAGTGAAGTAAGTCAGAAAGAGAAAAACAAATACCATATGCTAACACATATATATGGAATCTAAAAAAAAAAAAATGGTTCTGAAGAACCTAGGGGCAGGACAGGAATAAAAACACAGACGTTTTAGAGAATGGACTTGAGGACATGGGGAAGGGGAAGGGGAAGCTGGAACGAAGTGAGAGAGCAGCATGGACATATATACACTACCAAAAGTTAAATGGATAGCTAGTGGGAAGCGGCCACATAGCACAGGGAGATCAGCTTGGTGCTTTGTGTCCACCTAGAAGGGTGGGATAGGGAGGGTGGAGGGAGATGCAAGAGGAAGAAGATATGGAGATATATGTTTATGTGTAGCTCATTCACTTTGTTATACAGCAGAAACTAACATACCATTGTAAAGCAATTATACTGTAATAAAGATGTTAAAAAAATGGAGCAAGATAGCTCTGTATATAAAGAGCACCCTGATACTGGATATTTTCATGCAGGCTCAAGAATGATTTTGAAGGAATGGTGTGGAAGAGGCATGAAAAGGATGGTTGATCTAAATAGCTCATAAAGATCTTTCAAACCTCAAGTTTCTATTATTCTTTAATATTTTTTCCCTTTGGTATGAAATCACAACTTGTTTAGGAATTAACTAAAACACCCAGAAAGCCAAAAGAAAACAAAGCAAAACATAACAATAAATACCATAAACAAAGTCTCCCATGGCTCCAGGAAGGTCTGGTGCAGAGTCTGTGGTTGGGTAAGCAGATACTAAAAACAAAGAAACAAACAAAACCCAAAACCCAAAACCCCAATAGTGTGCTGGGCCAGATCTTAAGAGCAAACATGGATATTGATGAGATGGGCAATCACAAAACAATCCTGATAATCTTAGAAAGAGTTGAGTAGTTCCTAAAATATTGGAATATGGTAGATGTGTTGCAAAAGCCAAAAGCAAACAGAAGTTGTATTCTCATAGGGTCCTCCCATTCGTTCTTCCTTTTGTCCCCATCCTTCCTTGAATCACTGTGTGTGCCCTAAATTCCAGTTGGTTATCAATGACATCTCCAACCAGTTGAATAGCTAATTGGCAAACAGTGGGAGGAATTTCTGGTTGTGTACAACGACACCATTGAGAACTCTGTAATCATTTAAAAATGGGCATTTCCTATTTTTACTTTTTATGGAAGCAGGCCAAGGCCCTAGAGAAGACATGGACTTTATCCCCAATGTAAATTGGCCAAGGAATAAACTTGCTGACTGAGTCTCCCTGTGGGAGGGAGAATATTCCAGTGCTCTGATATCTCTACACAGGTTATAATTTTAGTTATATCAATATAAGAATGATGAGGAAACAAGATAATACCTTCAGCACACCTAGGTGGGCTCCTCTCAAATGGGCTAAGGTTGGAAGAAGCCCAGGGATGTTGAATGAAATTGCCATATGCAATTTATTTAGGAAGGCAGAAGCCTTTTGACTTATATGTTAGTTCCTAGTTTTGAAGACCTCAGAGATAAATGGGTAGGGCATAATGGCATTCAGAATGACCTCCTCAAAATGTGCCATAGGAATCTCAGTGTTGGGTCAGCATAAGCTGACTAGGAGATCACAAAGATGGCCAGAATTGAATCAGAGCTTGTCCTGAGATTGAGTTAGGCCATACCTTGATTCAACCAACAGTCTTGAATTTCTTCTGTGGGCCTGTCCTTTAAAAGCACTATCTGATTTATCCTCATATAAACTCATTGAGATACGTATTTGTATCTCCATTTTACAACTGAGAAACCTAAGTTTCAGAAGCAACTGGTCCAAACCACAGGGCCAATGTGGTATGAGCTGTGACTTGAACTGAAGCCCAACCCTGCTTCAAAGCCCCTACTCTCTACGCTGTGGCAAACTGCCTCTGAACTATGGCTATATCATATTTCATGTTGTGAACAACTAGCTTTTGTTGCCACTTACCCAAGGACCTACAACTGCCATGCTGCTAGTTTCTTGGTGGCCTCTGTAAAGATTCTTGGAGATATCGTATTTCCTATTAGATACAAATTTATTAGTACCTAATCAGGTACGTATTTCCCATTAGGTGCCAATATTTTACAACATTTTACCAAGAAACCTAAGTAAGATTACCTTTTTTGGTCTTAATATCATTGGTATAAATATCTTAAGAACAGTATTCCAGCTTTTCAAAACATTCCTTTCAATATAACAATAGTTCACTCCTAGTCTTTTTTTTTTTCCCACTGCTACTCTTAAGAAATATGTCTCCTGGGCCTGCGCGTCCGGAACCTGTGCTCCGCAGCGGGAGAGGCCACGGCAGTGAGAGGCCCGCGTACCGCAAAAAAAAAAAAAAAAAGAAATATGTCTCATCCAAAAATCCCTTTATAACTTCCATTATTTGAGCTATCAGAATGACAATGATTTGAAGCCCTTCCACGTTGCTGCAGGGGCATGTGGATATGTGCTTGTGTAGTGGGTTGAATGGTGTCCCCCAAATTCTTATCTACCAGGAAACTCAGAATGAGGCCTTGTTTGGAAGTAGGGTCTTTGAAGATGTGATCAGTTAAGATGAGGTCATACTGGAGTAGGGTGGGCCCCTAATCCAATGACTGTTGTTCTTCTTAGAAGAGGAGAGGATACACAGAGATATACAGAGAAGGTAAAGGTGGAAGCAGAGATTGGAGTGACATAGCTAGAGACCAAGGAATGCCAAAGATTGCTGAGAGCCACCAGAAGCTAGGAAGGAACAAGGAAGGATTCTTTCCTAGAGCCTTCAGGGAGAGCATGGCCTTGCTGACACATGGATTTGGGGCTTCTAGCCTCCAGAACTTTGAGAGTATAGATCTGTGTTGTTTTTAAGCTACCAAGTTTGTGGTAATATGTATGGCAGCCCTAGGAAACTAACAGTGGTTTATGCTGATTTTCCTTTCTACTGGTTTTACACTGGCAGAAAACACTTCAGCGATCAGTACCATAAGTGAGTTACATCTATAGGGGACCTAATTAGAGTAGAACAATGTTACATTATTTGGTTTTATATGGTGCCTTTCATACACATGGTTCCTGAAGCTGTTTTACTGAGTACTGTATTAAAGTGAAAATGACTGTGAAGGTATTATGCACCTTTCAATAGTGGACTCAGAGCATTAGGCATGAACAGCTGTCATTATGGAAGAAACAGAAAGCCTTGAAACTGGAGTGAAAATGTCCCACTACTGTTGCTAAGTTTCATCCTTTTTTTTTTAATGGTAATACTTTTTTTTTACATCTTTATTGGAGTATAATTGCTTTACAGTGGTGTTAGTTTCTGCTTTATAACAAAGTGAATCAGCTATATATATATACATATATCCCCATATCTCCTCCCTCTTGCATCTCCCTCCCACCCTCCCTATCCCACCCCTCTAGGTGATCACAAAGCACTGAGCTAATCTCCTGTGCTATGCGGCTGCTTCCCACTAGCTATCTATTTTACATTTGGTAGTGTATATATGTCCATGCCACTCTCTCACTTCGTCCCAGCTTACCCTTCCCCCTCCCCATATCCTCAAGTCCATTCTCTAGTAGGTCTGCGTCTTTATTCCCATCTTGCCCCTAGGTTCTTCATCACATTTTTTTTTTTAGATTCTGTATATATGTGTTAGCATACATCCGTTTTTAAACTTCCAAAGAATAAGTGATCTGAGTCATGCTAAACTGTCACTTCTGGTGTCACATCTAAAAAGACAAGCCCAGAGTGAGGAAAAAAATAGAATATCCAACTCTTAACCCCAGTAGAGCACCAGAGAATTGACAAAATCTGAAAACACCCTCAAATCTGAAGTAAATTTAACTGAATATATATGTGTCTTTTGTGTCTTCTGATATGTTAGGGGGTGGACAAGAGCCACCGAGAGAGACTTTTCTAAAGAGGGAAGTGAGCAATGGTGCATTTCCTCCAATGGGAGCCTGGCCCTACAGGGATCCACAGTGAACTGAGGAAACAATTCAAATCTTAGGGCTGTCTTCCCATGAGTGTAGGATACACTCCCTTACTAGTTACATTATATCTAGCAAAATCCAGAAGAGAGATGATAGCCCAGTTGTGCAAAAAAAGAGCTAACATAGCAGGCCTGAGATGGCTATCTTCAAAAGGCCTGCTTACAAGGTTGGCCCTTAGCTGGCATTTGGACTTTGGGAGGGTCTCCACCGCTCCTAGAAATAATAAGGATGGCTCACTACCTAAACTGTTTTTATAAACACTACGGATTATGCTGAACACCTGCTTTCCTTCTGCGAGCCTAGAATTTGGCTTCACGCTAGGCAGAGGGTGCCTATGTGAGCAGCTCCCAGTAAAAATCTTATGCACTAAAAAAATATATATATATTTTGCACTGAGTCTCTAATGGGCTTCCTGGAAGACAACATTTCACCCATGTTGCCACAACTGATTGCTGGAGGAATTAAGCATGTCCTGTGTGATCCCACAGGGAGAAGACCCTTGCAAGCTTGTGCCTGGTCTCCCCTGGACTTGGCCCCACGTGCCTTTTCTCTTTGCTGGTTTTGCTTTGTATCCTTTTTTTATAATGAATCTTAGCCATGACCATATGCTGAGTCCTGTGAATCCTCCTAATGAATCATTGAACCCGGGGGTGGTCTTGGGGGCCCTGACATACCAACTCCTCCCCAATATCAGTCGACAGCTCCATCTCAATGCTCCCCTTCACTCCCCACCAGTACCCTCAGATTACATGATACTCAACTGAGACTTAGCTAAGGAGAATTCCCCTAATATATTTTGAAGAGTGAACAGGTTTTATTATCGTAATCAAGTAAGAAAAGCGAAATACCTTTTATTTTGAATGTGTATTTAGGTCTTTTACTCCTTGATCTGGTTTTTCCTTCCTTTGGTGGCCAAGACAGGACCAACTTGTAAGAGTACATTTTTTTTTAACTTTCAAGTTTAAAGTGTGTTTCTTTGCAGATGTAAAAACATTGCCGGCTATCCTTCTGCTCCTGAGTGCATCAAGTTTGCTCTTGCCTTAAGCTTTTTTTTCTTTTTTTTAATAAATTTATTTTTTTTTTATTTATTTTTTATCTTTGGCTGCGTTGGGTCTTCGTTGATGTGTGCGGGCTTTCTCTAGTTGCAGCGAGCGGGGGCTACTCTTCGTTGCGGTACATTGGCCTCTCACTGCAGTGGCTTCTCTTGTTGCGGAGCACGGGCTCTAGGCACACGGGCTTCAGTAGTTGTGGCACATGGGCTCAGTAGTTGTGGCTCCTGGGCTCTAGAGCGCAGGCTCAGTAGTTGTGGCACACGGGATTAGTTGCTTCGCGGCATGTGGCATCTTCCTGGACCAGGGCTCGAACCCGTGTCCCCTGCATTGGCAGGCGGATTCTTAACCACTGCACTACCGGGGAAGCCCACCTTAAGCTTTTGTACCAGCAGCTCTTTTTGTCTGAGGTGCCTTTCCCACAGCTTGGCATCCCTGGCTCTGTCTTTTCAGTGAGCTCTCCACTTCACTGTCACCTCCTCAGAGAGGCCTTCCCTGACCACCCAATCTAAAGGCGCCCCCAACTCCACCCACAGATCACCCTGCTTTGACTTCATCATAGCACTTATTTCAACCTCCTATTGTATTCATGCTTTATATTTTGTTTAGTCAAAATCTCCTCCCTCTAGAATGTAATTTCCACTTGAAAAAGTGTTTTGTTTGATTTGATCAGCGTTTTATTCTCAGTGCTAAAATCCTGGAAGAAGAACTAGGCATTCAGTAAATATTTTTGAATAAATGAATAATTAAGTCATCAGACTAAATAAGTGACATTTTGAAAACTGCATTTAACAGGTTTCAGGAGAATGGCCCAATTTTCTTTCTTTTTTTTTTTTTTCTTTTTTCATCAATGGGTAGTGACTTTTTAAATTTTATTTATTTATTTGTTTTGGCAATGCCACGCAGCATGTGAGATCTTAGTTCTCCAACCACGGATCGAACCCATGCCCCCTGCATTGGAAGCATGGCATCTTAACCACTGGACCACCAGGGAAGCCCTGAGTAGTCACTTTTTTTTTTCCACCAGGCCCCCAAAGCAGTGAGACAGGCAGACAGAGAAGCAACGCCATCAATCAGTGTCAAGTGTGCACTTTTCTCTTGATTCAAAAGGGCCAGCACTGGGCTTCCCTGGTGGCGCAGTGGTTGAGAGTCCACCTGCCGATGCAGGGGACATGGGTTCGGGCCCCGGTCCGGGAAGATCCCACATGCCACGGGGTGGCTAGGCCCGTGAGCCATGGCCGCTGAGCCTGCGTGTCTGGAGCCTGTGCTCCGCAACGGGAGAGGCCACAGCGGGGAGAGGCCCGCGTACCGCAACAAAACAAAACAAAACAACCAAAAGGCCAGCACTACCATTTAAACATCATCCAATCTCTTTGCATCTTACAGAGTTTAAGGTCTACAAAAAGCAAGGGGGCAATTGCTATGGATTGTACCGTACATATCGGCAGAGTAGATGTCATTAAGATTCACCTCCTTGCTTCTCCTGTTCAATTACTTCTGTGCAAGGCAGTGGATTTCTCTTGTCTTCTTCAGTTTAGATTGACTGAATTTCTGAATCTCAGCCATATCTTGTTTGTCAGAGATTTTGGCAGATTAAGCAGGAATGGGATGCACAAAAGAAAGTCACGTTTCCACAATAGCTACTCTAACCCCTTTTCTGCCATCCCTATCTACCATTCCAGCCTCCTCTGATATTGTACTAACCTTATTTACTTTGGACCCTAACGATTTCCTCCTGTCCCTCCCTAACTGCACCTGTCCTCAAGGTTCAGCCTTCTGGAATTCTCACACAGTGAGACTCTGCAGCTCATTTTCTACCACTGAGTTTATACTTCTATTTCTCCAGCTATCAACTTTACCCAAATTCTTTATCTCCAGTGGCTCGTGGACATTTGTACGTGGAGGTTCGACGTTTAATGCAATATGTCCGATACCTAGTATCTCACCTTCTTCCCGAAGCAGAAACTCCTTTCATTTTCCTGCTTCTGCTAATATATACATATATATTTTAAGAATAACAAATCTGAAACCCGTTGGCCTGCACTATCAGTGTACCCTTCATATTCAGTTAGCATGAAACCATATACATATCTTACTAGCTGTCCCTTCTTTACTAACACACTAGCATAGATTGACAGCACAACAGCCAGGATTACTACACAACCTCCCAATTCGGGGTCTCTCAAAGTGTGGTCCAGCCCCGCTTGTAGCAGAATCACTTGAGGAGCTTGTTAAAATATAGATTCCCAGACACCAACTGAACCCTAACCTACAAAATTAGAATTCCTGAGTGTGGGGCGTAGAATTTTGCATTTTAACAGGTTCTCCAACATAATTCTCAAACTAGCTTTAGAACCCTTGGAATTCTCTCTCTACCTCTTATCTCTACCCAGATCCAAATTACTCTGCATCTGTCTACACATAGTTTACACTGGGACACACCTCTGTTTAAGGACTATGACTTTAATACGTTTGCTTACATTTGAGAGTATAAAGTGGGCCTTCGACATCGGAACACCCTCATTTTATAGAAAAGGAAACTAAGATCCAGAGAAATTTTCACCCATGGAGGTCACAGAGTAGGTAAGTGGCAAAGCTTGGACTAGATCTCAAGTCTTTTGATTTCCAAGCCACACAGAAAAGAGTTAACATAGCAGTCCTGTCCGCTGTCCTTTGAAAGGCCTGAGTGTAAGATTGGCCCTTGGATGGTGTCTGGGAGCTTCAGTTTGGGGAGGGTTTCCACCATTCCCAGGACTGATAAGAGTAACTCCCTGTGCCTAAAATGTTTTTTTGTAAACAATATGGTTTAAAATGAACACCTACTTTCCTTCTGTGAGTCTGGAATTCGGGTACATGTCAAACAGAGCATGCTATGTGACCATTCCCCAATAAAAACCCTGGGTACTGAGTCTCTAAGGAGCATCCCTGATGGATAACATTTTACGCATGTTGTCACAACTCCTTACTAAGGGAGTTAAGCACATCCTGAGTGACTCCGCTGGGAGAGGACTCCTGGGAGCTTGTACCTGGTTTCCTTCAGATTTCTCCTCACGTGCCTTTTCCCTTTGTTGATGTGCTTCGTATACTTTCACTGTAATAAATCATAGCCACGCTTCTGACTATACGCTGAGTCCTGTGAACCCTCCTAGTGAATCATCAAACATGGGGGTGGTCTTGGGGACCTTGCAGCGCACAAGCCAATGTTTTCCATAACTCATTTCACTGCCACTCTCATTGACTGTATAAAAGAGACGGTAGGAGTAAACCAAAACAGCATGGCCTTAAAAAAACAGCATGATTTAAATGCTGACTTAGCTGCTAAGCTCCATTACTTCTCTGAGTCATGGTTTCATCATCTATAAAATAACTGGGCCAATAATACTTACTTTGTAAGTTTTCTTTCTTTTTTTTTTTTTGGCTGCGCTGCATGGCTTGTGGGATCTTAGTTCCCCTACCAGGGGTTGAGCCTGTGCCCCCTACAGTGGAAGCGCAGAATCTTAACCTCTGGACCCCCAGGGAAGTCCCTGTAAGGTTTTTACAAAGATTTAGCGATAATAGTACAAGAGGTCCATAGTATACACCCTTTAAGAAGGAGCTATGATTATTTTCCTTCGAGTCTTTTGGGTAAGATGGAATGACCAGAAGGAATTCTATGGATCCAATTTTGTGTATCCATGTAGCAATGGAATTAATTGTATGGACTAAAAAGTCCCAATCATGGCTTCCCTGGTGGCGCAGTGGTTGAGAGTCCGCCTTCAAAAAAAAAAAAAAAAAAAAAAAAAAGTCCCAATCTTATTGGGACTTGTGAGCAGATTATTTTTTGTAGGATCTGTGTAGAGCTTCTCTAACTAAGGACTTGCAGTGCGAATTGTGAGGAGAGCAAGCACGGAAAAAATATGTTTTTACTCATCCTCGGCTTTCAACCCATGCTTGGCTATTCGTCTCTTGCTTTTGGGGTCCTGCCTACTCCACTGATTTCTGGGCCCTGACCTCTTTCTTGCTGCCAATGTGCACTCCTTAGCTCTTTGTTGGATGTTCATCTGTTCCTCCAGCTGCACCTTCTTCCAACCACGAGTTCACACATGACTCATTCACCATCATTCACTTGGTCCTATATAGAGGATCCCCACTGAGACTTCTTTCCTGACTGTGGCTTCGGCTTCAACCCCTAACCAGCTTGTAATATTTGCTCTTGAATAAAGTATATTTCACTTTTGTGGAAACAGTTATTAGGCAAATATAATTCCAGTCAGTGGCAGCATATTTGGAAGAAAAACTCATTTATGTTTATTTATTCTTTTTGTCCCTTGTATCCAGAAGATGAACACAACACTTCTTAATACTAACATTGTCCCATCTGAAATACCGTAACTAAGAGGTTTAAAGATGAGTTATTTCAAATCTCTTCAGCAATTCAAATGAGGTGGATTTTTAGTATATACTAGGGTAGCTGCCATAAAAAGCAGCCAGTGTGTGCAAGGAGTTGCTTTATGGCACATCGTTTTCAGAAAATAATCATTAGTCTTAGATATCAAGGGCGAAATATTTAAACAAAGACATTTGCTCTGTATTTCTCAATCAGACATGATACAATAGTGAGGGCACTGCATGGGGAGTCAGGGGGCCTATGTTTCGGTCTCTAACTATAGTTAAGTGGTTAAGAGCCTTTTCCCACCTCCACTTTCATCTAGGTAGGGCTGAGCTAATAGTACTTGCCAATAGAATGTGAGTGGAAGTGATTGTGCCACTTTCCTGCTAATGTGGCTTTAAAGCAAGCATCCTGTCTCCATGCTATCTTCCCCTAGCTCCTGGCTGGATGCTGACACCCAGGATAACCTTGGAGGCCACATGTTGAAGATGGTAGAGCCATTCTCATCCAGAGTTCCTGAATGGCCACACAAATAATCAGTCCTTCCGTCTTATCAATCAGGAACATTTGCACTATGTTAAGCCATTGACATTTTGAGATTTTTGTGTTATAGAAGCTAGTATGTCCCTAATTAAGTTGTTTCACTTCTTTATGCCAATATGTTTGGGTTGTTATAAGGATTAAATGAGTTAGAACAATGCCTGACACAGAATAAATGTTCAATAAATGTTAGCTATTAATATCACTACCTGCTCTGATGCTAGCAGGTTATGGGTCATTGAACATGTCAGTTTCCCTGGACCTCCATTTCTTCAACTGTAAAGCATAAGAGTCATGCTTGGACTTCCCTGGTGGCGCAGTGGTTAAGAATCCGCCTGCCAACACAGGGGACACGGGTTCGAGCCCTGGTCCGGGAAGATCCCACATGCCCGGAGCAACTAAGCCCGTGCGCCACAACTACTGAGCCTGCGCTCTAGAGCCGCGAGCCACAACTACTGAGCCCGCATGCCACAACTACTGAAGCCCGCGCGCCTAGAGCCCGTGCTCCGCAGCAAGAGAAGCCACCGCAGTTAGAAGCCCGCACACCGTAACAAAGAGTAGCCCCCGCTCACCGCAACTAGAGGAAGCCTGCGTGCAGCAACGAAGACCCAACACAGCCATAAATAAATAATTAATTGATTAATTAATTAATTTTTTAAAATGTCATGTTTGATGACCGTATTTCCCAAAGTTTGAAATTTTATAATCAGAAACCTCTTCAAATTGCTAAGAAAAAATATTATCTTAACCCATGGAAAGTGGCCAGAGGATGAGGGAGAGGCATTCAGAACATCAGATAAAGAGGGAAAGAAGGAAAACAGAGAACAGTCCAAAGGGTGCCGAGAGGGAAAACCACTATTTAAAGAGAAGCATATTTTCTTTTTGACATTTATCCATCAATTCTGAAATAAGCTTCAAAGAGAAGATTTACAAACCGTGCTGTGTCCATGAGACTTTCATTCACACCCAAATGAATATCTTGTGTGGTAAGAAAACAAGGGTGTCCTCCCAGAAGTGCAAAGCCTACAGTAAATGAGAGAGAAAAAAGACATTTTGAAAAAAAGAAAGTAGCCAACAAAATTGTGAGCAATCAGCACCATCTCAATTGAAAAGTCAAAATCTTTCAATCTCACCAGCCTCTCTGATAGGGAATTCCCAGGGAAAGCATGATGAGGAACGGAGAGAAGTAGATGAAATTTTCTGTACCAGCGCTTAACTCTCCTTCAGATGTGTGCCCATTTCTCCACCCTCTTGTTCAGATCTTGGCAATATGGGGCATGTTCTCATTTGGAGACTATACCTCATTTTTATTCTTTAAAATATATAATGATGTCCACCAGGAAAATGGGAAAATAAACTGTAGTATGGGATATCATGGATTACAATGGAATACTATTCAGTAATAAAAAGGAACGTACTACTATACATACAGCATGGATGAATCTGACAAACATTATGCTGAATGAAAGAAGCTAGACACAAAAGAGTACATAATGTATAATTCCATTTATATGAAGTTCTAGAATGGGCAAAACTAACATAGAGTGGCTGAAATTAAAACACTAGTTGCTTCTGGAGAGGCTGATTGGCTGGGAAGGAGCATTGGTGAACTTTCTGGGGTTACAGGAATACTTTATACCTTGATAGTTTGTACGTTACAAACCCGTATACGTGAGTATATGTATTCCTCAACACTTATTGAACTGTACACTTAAGATCTGTGCATCTTCCAGTATATAGATTATAGGTTAATTTTTTAAAATAAATTTATTTTGTTTATTTATTTTTGGCTGCATTGGGTCTTCGTTGCTGCACGCGGGCTTTCTCTAGTTGTGGTGAGCGGGGGCTTCTCATTGCAGTGGCTTCTCTTGTTGTGGAGCACAGGCTCTAGGTGCATGGGCTTCAGTACTTATAGCACGTGGGCTCAGTAGTTGTGACTCGTGGGCTCTAGAGCGCAGGCTCAGTAGTTGTGGCACACGGGCTTAGCTGCTCCGTGGCATGTGGGATCTTCCTGGACCAGTACTTGAACCCGTGTCCCCTGCATTGGCAGGCAGATTCTTAACCACTGCACCACCAGGGAAGCCCAAGCCCTTAATTTTTTAAAAATTGAAAATAAAGTGAGTATTGAAATGGCAATTTCAGGTCACTAAAAGTCAGCAAGATCAGAAGGTCATTCAACTGCTGTATTTATCCTCCAACCAAGACAGGGCTAAGCACCACTCACATATTGCCCTCACCACTTTTCAGCCCTCCATGGGATGTGAGATTATTGCAGACATCTGAGCAGATGAGGATGGCTCCTTCCCCACCCTCATAACACATTCCATTGGTCTGGGGAGGATGACACAGAGAGGGGCCTGCCCCAAGCCATAGCTAAACTCTGTGGTAACAAGGAGAGCCCTTTTACCACATACCCTGAGGCAAAATTATGGGAAATGGTGACATCCAATCAGAACTTTACTTTCTCATTTGAGACAGGTTCAATAGGCAGGCTTTCTTAGATATACAATGTAAAGGCAAATAAGTATAATTACAAGATAGAGACTTGTCTGAGGAATTTTGCAAACATTACTTTTTTCCTCCTTATTGTAATATACCTACTTTGTCTTTTGGAAAATATGCAGCAGTCACAATTTTCTAATCCTACTTGTTTCCCATGAGAAAGCAGGAAATCATTAATCTCATGGTGAGTTGGGGGACAAAGAGTTTTAGACTCATGAAGGGGAATTTGACCCAAAGTCTCACGAAACAGCCCACTGAAACCCTAATGCAATTTGAATGTGGATAGGTGATATTAACAAATCATTTTTATTAGGTATGATAATGATATTGTAGCTATACAGAAAATATTCTTATTTATTTGAAATATGCATACTGATATATTTTGAGGTAAAATTTCATTGTAGCTTTAATTTACTTTAAAGTATTTCACTAACTGGGACTTCTCTGGCAGTCCAGTGATTAAGACTCCATGCTTCCACTGCACGGGGCACGGGTTCGATCCCTGGTTGGGGAACTAAGATCCCGCATGCCATGCTGCGTGGCCAAAAAAAAAAAAAATTTCACTAAGAAAAATGAACAGGTAAATCAAAGAAGGCAACATATTAACAGTTGATTGATGTAAGGGGTATTGGGGTGCTCATTATGCTAATCTTTCTACTTTCTGTTCATTTGAAAGCTTTCCTAAGTAAAACAACAACAAAAAATCCACGACAAAACAACTGTTCTCATTTCTGTTACTACATTTAAAAAATAATTATATTCTGCCTATTTCATACTTAAAAGTATTCTCTTATAAATGCCCCGACCAAATGGTTTTTTAGCTACAGGTCACTATGTTCTGACTCTAGCAATGACTAGTCACAGAGCGCTACCAGGTGATGGCACTTCAGAAACTTTCTTCCATTGAATCCTTCACTCTGACAAAGAGCATATTAGATATTATTGTAAGAATTTTATAGACAGGAGTTTTGAGAGTCAAAGAGTCTAAAAACTTGTTCAAGATTGTTTTTAAGAACCTAGAGCTTTCTCCTAGGAGAGCCAGCCCCTAAGCCAACTTACATTGGGATCTACAGGAGACAGGACAACATAGTGGAACTGGATTCAGTCTTCATCTGAAAATCAGGCAGTTTGCCTAGAGCCCTAAGATCCCTTGCAGATCTGATGTGCTACATCCCAGGTAGAATGAGAGAACATGAAACACACAAACAGTCCTACTTGCTATGGGCCTTGTAATAAAGAATCTGACTCAATTTATGATGTTTGATTGCTACCCACCATCGCCCTCCCTTCTCCCCCTGCCCTGTGCATGGGCATCTTCACCCCAGCCTCACCCCACAACCACAATAAAAGCACAAGCCATATAATTTTCCTGCTCTCTAACGCCACTTTGGGACCAATTTTGGAGCTAGCCCTACTCTCCCCAGAAAGCCACATTATGTGAATAGTAAACCTTTTCATACCCTCTTGGTGCAAGTATGTTATCCTCACTGTCAACAATCAAACCAAATTTTGGTGGGAGGCACATCTTGTCTCTGTGGAGTAACCACAACAGGTCCTAGCCTCATGGCATGGTTCTAAAATTTATTCATTCATTCTAAAAGTATGTGCCTGGTGCTGTTCTAGGCACTGTGAAAAGCATTGTAAACAACAAGGTACAAGTCCCTGCCTACCTGGAACTTTCATTCTAATGGGGGAGAGATAGATAATAAACTGAGTGGGTAAATTAAATATCTTGTATGTTAGATGTTGACAAGTGCTACATGAAAAATAGAGCAGGGAGGGAGGATAGGCAATGTAAGGAATAGGAGTTATAATTTTAACGTGGTCAAGGAAGCCGCATTGAAACATACAAGACAGTGGGAAGAGCATGTCTTGAGGGCCTGAGGAAGGTTCATGACTGGTGGATTCACGGCACAACAACAAAGTTAGTGTGGAAGGTATAGAGTGTGTGAGGAGGAGAGTAATAGTTGATGAGGCTGCAGAAGGAAGGTGGGGAGGAAGCAACAGCTTTGACTTTTGTCTGAGTAAGACGGGAAGCCATGAGAGGGTTGGAGCAGAGGATGACATGATTGGACATATGTTTTAATAGAACATCCATAGTGGGGCAAGGGCAGGAGCAGGGAGACCAGTCAGGACACTTGCAAAAATCTGGCTGAGAATCGATAGCTTGGACCAGCATAGTAACCACTGAAGCAATGAGAAAATGATTGGATTCTTGATATATTTTGAAAGTAGAGCCAGCACTCAGTTGATAACCTTACTTCCCACCTCAATGAAAAAAATGGTAACAGAGAACTTCCAGATTCCATCACCCCATTTCCATACTTGTCAGCATCTGTACCCATATGTTCTGCTTCCCCTCCTGTTCAGCATAGATGAACTTTCCATACCCCATGTATGAACTAGAAGCCATGCCCCCTCACCTACTCAAGAATGTTGCTCTACCAACTCTTCCCTTTCTCTCTTACATTACCTGCATCGTGAATAGGCTATTCTAATTTTTTCACTCATTAATTTTAAAAATGCAAACTTTCTCTTGTCCTTATTTCCCTTGCCAGGTATCCTTTTAATTCTTTGCTCTCTTTGCAGCCAAACTCTTGTTTTTGCTTTCTCTCTCCAGTTCCTCATCTCATTTCCTTCAAATCTATTCCCATAAGTCTTTGGCCCCCCAACATGGCACCAAAACTCCCCTCACCAAGGTTACCAATGACTTTCACATTGCTACATCTAGTGGCCATTTCAGTTCTTATTTTTCTTGACCTTGGAGCAATTAACAAAGTTGTTCACCGCCTTGTCCTTGATAAACTTTCTTCGCACACCATCCAGGACACCACACACTCTTGCTTTTACGTCTACCTTGGTAGTTGCTTCTTCTCAATCTCCATTGCTGGTTCTTTCTCTTTTCCTTTACCTCTTAATGTCGATGTTCCCCAGGGCTAGTCCTTGGTCCTCTTCTCTCCATCTACACTTATTTCCATTATAATTGTATCTGGTCCCATAGCCTTAAATACCATCTGTATGCTGATGACTCCCAAGTATTCTAGGTCAAATTTCACTCCCCTACTCCAAACTAATACCCAGCTGCCTCTTCAACATCTTTGCTTGTGTGTCTAAAAGACATCTCAAACTCAATACTTCCAAAACTGATCTCTTGATTTTCCCCTCCATCCTGCCTGACCTGCTCTATCCTGCTCCATCCTGCCCACAGTTGCTCAGACAGAAACCTTGAAGTCGTCCTTGATGCCTCTCTCTTACCTGATACATCAGGAATCTTGTTGGCTCTCCCTTCGAAACATATCCCGAATCTGGCCCTCCTACCCCTTCCTCTGCCACCACCCTGGCCCCAGCCTCTATGTACTATAGCAACCTACTGACAGCTTTCCCTGCTTCTATCTCATCTGCACCCCCAGCCCCGAAGTTTATTTTCAACAGAGCAGTCAGAGAGATCCATTTAAAATGCAAGTTAGGTCACATTCCTCCTCTGTTCAAAACCCTCCAAAGATTTCCCTATTGTACTCAGAGTAAAAGGCAAAGTCCAAATAATGGAGTACATGTTTCTCCCTCACTTCCAGGCAGTCTTCTCCTTGCCGAGAGCGCTTATCACCTTCCAACGTGATATATCATCCACTTAAAATGTATTATGTCTATTGTTTTTCGTCTGTGTACCAACTAGAATGTCAGCTTCATGAAGGCAGGGATTTACCTCTCTTTTTTTCACTGATATATCAATCTCAGGAACCTAGAATAAACACTGGTACATAGTAAGTATTCAACAAATACTTACTGAACAAATGCAGGAAGGATTTTGACTCTGGAGAGAGGACCCATTCTTTTCACTTGCAAACATCTCCTAATTTTGTTTACGGAATTTTCTATTACGTGTGAAGTGAGCTAATGCGATTTAGTGGCGATTATAATCACTAATCACTCTTGAGCCCTTAATCTATTTCTAAACCGGGAAAGTCACCTAAACAAAAATGAATACTGCACATTCATCAAGAAAGCATTTACGGTGCACCTACGATGTGCCTGGCACAGGGATGAATGCCATTGAGGGTTGGGGACTGTGGAGGAAGATTTCAGAGAAAGTTTAAGGCCTCCTGGCAAGTCTGCTTGAAGTCATACTCTTACTTTGACTAGAAGTCATTTTGCTGTGACAACCCAGGATTTGTTTGTTGCCTTTTCATTTTTCTCTTTGTGCTATAACGAAGATTCCCGTCAAGCCTGGGCTTATGAGGTAGGGGTAGGAAGAGAGGTTACAGAAAGTGTTAAGAAATAGGAGTGGAAGCTGTGAATGAAGAATGTTGCCTGCCCTGTCGGCACACAAATGATTCTGTGGGCTATTATCAGCCACTACCACCGCCGCGAGGGTGAGTCCTGAGGGAGCTCCGAATGGAGACAAAAGGGCTGCCCACTGCCAAGCCCTCAGTCACTACAGCCACCCCAGCAGCGCACCCTGAGGGGACTCAGGATGGGAAAGAATGGGATACTGGCCCTAGATAATGAAGGTGCATATCAAAGGAATGATTTCCACGAGCCCAGATTCTTGCTTCTTCCCATACATAAAAAAGATGTCTGGTTTTCTTTCATTAACGGTAATTTTTTGATGTTCCGACTACCTGGATTTTGTTGCAAACACTCCTGTATATCCTGGTTCCCCCCTCACCTCTTCAGAACAGTCCCTCAGAGCTACCTGAGAGGCTGCCTTCCAGGCTTAAGTCCTCAGCAAGTCCACCGAATAAAACATAATTCTCAACTTTTAGGTTGTGCAATTTTTTTCAGTCGACAAAGCCTTCAGCAGTTCTTGAAGAAGATTAAATGGGAGGACATTGCTTCTAAGAAGGAATTGCCTCCGCAATTTTTGGTCACCGATCGAAAAGAAGCCTCAGACCCCAGTCCAAAAGTACAGGTCGAGCATTCACCAGTTCATCAGACGTGGATGGCATTAAGTGGTTCTGGAAGGTGTCAGAGGTTCTGAGAAGCCACCAGGAGCTGCCATTGCTGAAGAAAGGAGGACAGCTGGATGGGTCTCTACTCTCTCTTCGCTCTTCATCCAGAGGAGTTTGTTTTTATCTGTTTCACTTGTTTATGCATACACATCAGATATTTTTGAACAAAGGATTTCACCTGTTAATATCTTAATTTCTGTCTGGGAAAATAAAAGTACATCTTATTTTACTGTTTCTTTTCCTCACGGATCTCTGCAAGCTTTGGAGGAAGGGGTATAAATAGAATTCACGCTCTGGAAATGTAAAGGCTCTGAGAGCTCTTGCTGGTAGAACTAAGGCAGCTATTAACCTCTCTGTGCTTCACTTTCATTCCTGCAGCATGGTATCACGTTTTTTATATTGCCACCTCTGTAAAGATGATGAATTTGAAACGGCTTGGAAAGCACTAGCTTCCATTTCACCTTGAAAGTCAAATACCAGTGTTGAATAATGAAAAGAACCGTCTCGTAGGATGCCCTGTGCATTTTTCCATCAGCTGCCGCACTTACCAAGATTAATAAATGTATCCACCTATCTGCTCAATTAATTTGCAATAAAAGAGTATAGTCATCAGTAGACACACAGGAGAATTGTACAGTTTGGCAGGCAGGCATACACAAAGAGTGGGTGAGGAATGTATAAGCTACAACTACACACACAGCAACATCGATACAGCTCCCAAACATAGTGCTGGGCAAAAGAAGCCAGACACAAAAGAGCATATGCTGAATGACTCCATTTCTATAAAGTTCGAAAACAGCAAAACTAATCTGTGAGGTTAGAAGCCAGGATAATGGTTACCCTTTGGGGGCAGAGCAGGGGTTGGGCGGGGGGAGTAGCGACTGGAAGAAGATACAAGGGAGGGCTTCTGGGTGCTATTCACATCCTATTTCTCTATCTGGGTATTAGTTACAAGGATGTGTTTACTGTAATAATTCATTGAACTGGACACAATGATTTGCACACTTTTCTCTAGCTGTCTTACATTTTAATAAAAATACTACATGGGCAATTAATATGGCTTGATTTGGGTGAAGAATTTTTTTTAATTATTTTTTTAAATTAATTTTTATTGGAGAGTAGTTACAATGTTGTGTTAGTTTCTGCTCTACACTAAAGTGAATCAGTTATACGTATATCCACTCTTTTTTAGATTCTGTTCCCATATAGGTCATTACAGAGTATTGAGTAGAGTTCCCCATGCTATACAGTAGGTCCTTATTAGTTATCTGTTTTACTGGGTGGAGAATTTTATTTTGTCCCCCGAGATAAGTATAAATGCTGCTGTATCTTTGCAACTCAGGCCTGGGATGGAAGCCTCAAGGACTGTCCTCTGAGGATCACCCCATCCCAGAGGCTGACACAAATCTGGGGTAGCAATTGACAGTTTTAATTACATCCTATTTTCATTCTAAATACCAAGGTAACAGGTTTTGATGAAAAATTGTGTTAACCGACAACCATTAAGATGCACATGTACACAGTAGAAATGCTCTGCCATGTTGGGGGTTGAGGTTTACCATTTCTGTACGCATTTAAATCAGCTGCTTACTCTGACTGATTCTCCTACTGTTGAGTTTGGCAGGATGCCATATGCAGTGAGACCCATGGGTATTTATTGAGGATAGTGATGAATATTCTGTGAACCATAACTTTTTGTGGTCATATGTTCCTTTTCTCATATATTTGTTATAGTTTGTAATTTTGTGCAGATTTCAGAGCATTTTTTTTTTGGCCTTGCCACACGGCATGCAGCATCTTAGTCCCCCGACCAGGGATCAGACCTGTGCCCCCTGCAGTGGAAGCGTGGAGTCTTAACCACTGAACCGCCAGGGAAGTCCCAGAGCGTTTCTCTATAGAAAACCATCATTTAACAAAATGCTTAATGCCACCTGTAGAAACAGCTTTATTGGAATAAAACATGACTAATAAATGTCTGAATTAAATTAGACACTTACAAACACATTTAATAATAGCTTCTAATCCTGGGTCTGCCATTTATTAGCTATATGTCTGTGGGCCTTTTGCTGAACCTATTTCAGCCTGTTTTCCTCAGTGGTCTCACCCTCATGGAATTGTCATGAGGACTAAGTGAGATAATCCATGTAATTAATGTAGAGCACTTAGCACAGGGTCTGTACCCAAAAGCTTATTAAATCTTCACTCTTGGTTTTATTAGTAGCTTAACTACCACGTGATATGTGCATGGTAAAACTGATCACTTATTCAGGGGTATTTAAATCGAAAATAACATTTGAACAGAGAAACGTGGTAGACAACACTAAGAACCAAGAAAAAATAATCTGAAAGAAACTTAAAATTGAGAAATTTCTATATATTAATCGATTCTTTTTTTTTTTTTTTTT
>NW_020175184.1:412103-420498 GCF_003031525.2 Neophocaena asiaeorientalis asiaeorientalis | reverse complement strand
TCCCGGACCGGGGCACGAACCCGCGTCCCCTGCATCGGCAGGCGGACCCTCAACCACTGCGCCACCAGGGAAGCCCATATTAATCGATTCTTTTGATGACTTCAAAAAAGAACACCTCTCTTAAGTACTAATGATTTTAAAAGATGATAACCAATGTTGAAAAGGAGCAGAATTTCAGAATTACTGACTGGCTTATGCAATATTCATTTTTCCTTTACTAAACGTCAGATGTCATTGTGACCTTTTAAAGAATCCAGCTTTAAAGAGCAAAATGTCCTCAGCAGTTTCCTTCCTAGGACTTTAAAGATTAGATGACACCTTATATGTTTCCTTTCTTCCTCCTTCCTTCTCTCAAAGGGCAAGGGGAGTGCATTAGTAAGAACAGTAAACATGAGATCTGAATCCTGGTGCCAATTTGTATTAATTGCATGAACTTAGCAAGTCACTTCATCACTCTAAACTCCATTTTGTTATGTATTTGAGGCACCTCATTGTTGATCATTACAAGGCAAGAATTGCATGAAGTAGTTGTTTGCTTCTGAACCCTAGAAAGCTCTGATGCTTGTAAGTAGGACAAGATATGCAAAGGATCAACCAACATGTTTTTATTTGTGGTACCTTTTCCTCAGTCCTATCCATTTGCCCATTTGGGCAGTCATATTATTGATTCAAGGGAGGTCTGATGGAGCAGAAATGCAGAGAGAAACAAGAGGTGATGTATGGATTATGAGTTTCAAAACAGACTTTTTGAAACTCATTACAGAGATCATAGTTTGAGAAAAAAGAAATTTTGAGTGTCAACAGCTTAGGATTTCAGGCACAAACAACAGACTTGAAAGAATACATGGATAGTCAGAGCCAGTTTTTCCTCTTGCTTTATCACCTGGGAACTGGAAGGGGAAGAAAAGCTGCAAGAGCGAAGAAGCAACAGAAATAGACTTTTGACACTGTGCCCTGCTGTCGGTCCCCCAAGCCAAGGACTGAAGCATGGGGAGCATGATGGAAATTTCAGATGAGTTTGGGGAACCCCAGAGCTGAGATCACCTGTGTCTTACTCTTAAGACAGCGTTCTAGGAGGGAGCAAATGTTCTAGAACTGCCTAGCACCCAGAAAGAGGAAGGAACGATAGAGTAGAGAGAGCCTTGCAATATCTCTGTGCCCACTGTGGCGTGCAGAGCTGCCAAGAGGTTGAGAGAGCCAAACCAAGAGATAGCTCAGATCCTGTGATCAAAGTAAAGCAAACTCCACAGTAAATGGGAGCCAGTCAAGGTCAAATAGGTCTGGTCCAAGGTTCAGAAGTCTCAGCAGATTTCAGCATAGCCATGTGATGATGATGTCCTGATGACCAGTGACCAGATCCCCATAGCTCTTAGATGCCTGGACATTGAGATACTCTCCAGGACTTAACCATGACTGTGGGGAACAGGGGAAGAGACCCTAAATTGACACAGTAATCACTTTTTAAACAACTGAGGATTGCCTAGCGTTGCAGAGATTGTTTCCATCATCCAGCAAAATTGATACAAACAAGGAAAAGTTCTTTACATGTTAGAAAAATACACATTTCTTGCTGACATGAGTTGGAGGCCTGAGAATTTATGCCCACTGACATTCTGTACTGAACATGAAGAATTATTTGGGACTTCTACCCAAGTCCTCACGGAATCCCTACAGATGAGACTCATCCTTCTGCTTGCAGCTTCTATGAGAATTGGGAAGAGCATTCAGAGGCTTGCACTACTCATTCTCAGTGACAGTGTTTGCCCTTTGTTGTTGCCAAAGAGACAAACAAATCCCCCCACTGGGCTACTCCTCCCAGGTCCTCACCCTCTGGCCCCCTCTTCAACACAAGTCCAAGTTTGTCTATGGACTCACCTGTTTCTGTGGACAATCTTGTTCGAGTACTTCTTTTTTCAAAAATCATGCCTAAGGACTTTCCTTGCAGTAAAGGCAAATACTGAAAGTCAAGGACAAGAATACAATTAAAATGAAATATACATTTTATATCCAATAGCAGGGATTACGTTTCAAAACTTATTCTTTACATTATCAGAAAATGTAGAATAATTAACACTGTTCCCAAACAAGTGTTCAGCTGTTATTTAAACAGTGAATTTAAAGTGTTTTTTTTTCATGTTGTATACAAATGGGGGAAGGGAACAGGAACTTCCACAGCTCACTGACACATAATGAGAAAGTAGTATTAGTTGCTCTGGGTTCAACCTGAACATTTGTTCCAAAGTTTATTAATATTTCATACTGGAGCCATCTTCTTACTTAAATCCGTGAAAACCTCTACCAGTGTTCAATGCCCTTGAAGATGCTTGGTTCAGAAGTGTTTTCTCAGCTAGGAATGTGCTTCTCTGTCACAACGTGGGGTACTCAGACTCGTAAAGATGAAGCTCCAGAGTTTCAGCTACACTTTCATCACGCATCCTTGTGAGAGTGCAAAGACTTTGTTCCTAGAAGTCATGTGGAAACAATCTGGAGAGTTTGGGTGTGGGGTGGAGCTCTGCCTCCTTCCTCTTCTGTAGATGGACTTCCCGGTAGGATGAGTTCCAGAACAAACACATTCCTGCCAGCTAACCTTCCTCACCACGAAGTGTGAAGAACAAAAAGCCTGGGATCTTGGGGGACATTTTCTCCTTATTTCAAGGTCTTCTACAGGAACCCATAGCAGTCGGAGTCACTCCTATTTTCAGTTCGTTCTTAGGAACTTGGAGAGCTAGTGAACTAGGTAACAAAATCAAGGTTGTGTAAAAGTTTCTCAACCTGAAACCAGCTCTTTCAAATGCTTCTGAACAAGCTTGGAATACGAAAACACTTTCACAATTAAGCAGTCTAAATGAAGCTGCTGCATTAATTAAGCGTGTTTCAAACATAAATTGCTTAAAATACAGAATAATGCTTCCCGCAAGGCACCATATCCCATCTCTTCTCCTACTTGGTTACCATTTAATTGTTTCTTTGCTAATCTAAATTTTTTAACACTGTCACATCATCCTGAATTTTTTGAAATTATCCTAATGGTGATATATCTGATATTCATCCACAATTGAAATTTGTTGCTAGAAAAAATGTATCATCCTTATTTTTCATTTGATAGAAAACACACAGAGAAAAGAAAAAAGGTATAAAAATAAAATCCTTCCAGAGAAATGATTCTTCAGGTTCTGATTCAGTTAATAATGACTTTCAACATTCCACATGAAAGAAATGCAATGAATTGTCATTGAATAACTGTTTTTTATGCTTTTTATATGCCTGTACACTCAGTGATAATCAATTACCTTGCCTGTGTAGTTTCATTACTTAGCTACTGTTTAGGAATTTTAATGTATTTTCTTTTCCCTCTTTCTCTGGAAAGGCTGTCATTAAAAAGGCTGATTGGTAGCAGTGGAAGGTAATGTGGAAATGCTGCATACCTCTCCTTTCTGCTTTATCCTGTATTTCAGATCTGCTGATAGCCATAGCATATACTTAATTTCTTCTCCTGTAAAGTTCTTTAGAGTGAGGAGGTCACGACCCTTCAGCTGTACTTTATTTTGTAGTGGTTGTCCACATCTACAAAAAAGAAAAAGAGAACTATACATTTAAGAAAACAAAATCTATGTCCTATGGTAATTCATTGTTTAATTCTTGACACAAAACATAGCAAACACATAGCAACATTGCAAATGTGTAGCCCCATGTGTCTCTGCAAAGTGCTAATGCCTTAAAATTGATATGGCTGTGGTTTACATTTTAGATAGCCAGTATCCTGAATGTTGAGAGAAAAGAAAAATTTGAGGAAAGAGGCTGAATTCTTCTCTGCTGGAAATAACCATATGAGTGGCTTTCTTATGTATTAGTTAGGCAAGTTACCTAAACTCTCTCTGCACCTAAATTTCTCACCTAGAAAATGAGTATAATAATCTTATAGGGTTGTTGTAAGGATGAAATGATTTAATACATGGAAATCAGACAGTGTCTGGCATATAATAAGTATTTGATAAATTTTAGCTATTATCATTGAAATCATTCAGTGGTACAAACAGAATTTGTTATGTACATATAATAGAAAACAATTTCATTCTTTTCCCTCTACTGCCCTTCAGATCTATTCTTGAAGATTTGTTCTTTATTGTCCCTGGTCACATACAATGGACCCTGTGGCTTTTCTATTAACTTTTAGGGGGAAAAAAGTCCTCTGCTTATTTTATTCCCTCAAAGAGTCTCAGTAAAAGCATGTGTAATAATGACAATGATTTTTTTTTAACTTTAAGAAATGTACTGCAGGGCTTCCCTGGTGGCACAGTGGTTAAAAAATCCACCTGCCAGTGCAGGGGACACGGGTTTGAGCCCTGGTCCGGGGAGATCCCACATGCCGCGGAGCAACTAAGCCCGTACACCACAACTACTGAGCCTGTGCTCTAGAGCCCGCGAGCCACAACTACTGAACCTGTGCACCACAACTACTGAGCCCGCGCACCACAACTACTGAGCCCTCGTGCCACAACTACTGAAGCCCGCGCACCTAGAGCCCATGCTCCACAACAAGAGAAGCCACCACAATGAGAAGCCCATGCACCGCAACGAAGAGTAGCCCCCGTTCGCCACAACTAGAGAAAAGCCTGTGCCCAGCAACGAAGACCCAATGCAGCCAAAAATAAAATAAATAAATAAATTTTTTAAAAAAAGAAATTCAGCAGATTTCTGAGAATAAATTTAGAGAGATCCACCATGATGGATTTTCAATGCCATGACTAAAGTCTGAAGACAAAAAAGATACCAAGAGCCCCCCCAAACAGAATTAATGTTGAGGCAAGAGCAAGTATGGCCTGTGGCCTAGGCTGAACACAAGACCTAAGAGTCATGGAGGAGACTTGACTGTGGTCTAGTATGTTGCTAAAGCTGAAATCCTCTAGGGCTCCACCCCTCCAGTATTGTATTTGCACTACTAGGAACAATGGTTGGACATATGCATGTGAAACAAAAGCATTATAACCTTGGATCCTATGCATAGCAGCCTGTGTCAAGTGCAAAAACCTGGAAAACTGGTGAGAGGACCTGGTGGGATAAGTTTTTGCCCATAGCACTATGAGGGCCAAATCCGAAGTACATTAATAATGAACTATACCAATATTTTGGCTACCTCTTTCCGTGAACCCCTTTTGGACAGAGTAAGTCCCCTGGGTTCTTGGGGACAAAAAGAGTGGAAAGGTAGATCTTGTAAATCTGTCATACTAGCCTGTGAGAGTTGGAGTAATTAACGGAAAATTTTTTAAAAACTGTATCTCACCTGGTGAAGGGGGTTGTACTGTTTACACCATTGAAAAATAATTAGAGCAGCCACCACCTTTCTCAGTTCTGTCCAGGAGGTGGGGCAGGAAATGTTGTCTTGGGAAAAAGAGTTGTTTTTCATAGATATCAAGAGCTAACCAGGAAAATTTATCACTGGAAGGAAAGCAAACACAATGGTTCCAGTTTAAATTCCTATCCTGTTTACTGTCTCCTCCCCTCTGCTCCAAAATGGAGTTGCCACACCTCTTTCCTAAGCTACTTAAAAATTAGCGAAAAGTAAAAAGCCTCCACAATTGTACCATGTTGAAATGCCTCCTCCACAGACCCCTTTTTTCCTGTCCGTATCAAGCATTTCTTGCTTTCTGGTGATAAACTCACACGCGAGTTAGCTAGGTAAAACCGCTGGCCTAAAGGGCTATTAAGTTCTCACAGAGACCCAGTGCTTCAGTTGGAAGCAGCCTACTCTAGTTCATGAGCCAGACCAAGGCCAGAATCACTATTTTAGTGTTCCCATAACATGCTTGGTCTCTTTGTACTCAAGTGTGTCTCCTTGGTAAACCAGACTTAAACCACATCATCATTCTTCAGCCAACACATAACGGGGAGAATACAATATTGGAGAAAACAATGGGAACCACATACAGGTCTTCTGTCAAAACTGTCATGGCAGTCGGTTATAGCAGAGCTTTTGAAAAAGGCAAGACTCGTTCGTTACATTAATTTTATCCCTTGAAAAAATAATTACGGAGATTTCTTCACCCCAAACCACTGAATGCTAAGAAGTTAGGCCAAGGTAATAGTAGACCCTTGTGTTAGCTTCACCCAAATATCTTCCTAGCTAGAAAATGGAAGAGTATTCTCTATTGGCAGAATGAAACCTTTCATTGCTACAGTCTGCATTTTCCAACTCTAGTAAATTGTTTGGAGTAGCGGGGGCAACCTGGATGTGTTCCCTTGTATAATTGTATTTTGTTGGAAGAGAAAGTGCTTAATTCGAGTAAAATGTGGTCAGGCAGAAGCTGACTTTGCCAGAGTAGGAAAAAATTCAGCGTTAAATGATATTTTGATCCCCGTGGAGAGTTTGCGATAAAGACTTTAGCTTCTGGAGGCATAAGAGAGGGCCAGTGGGCCTTAGGGCAGAGATTTTGGTGTTTCTTTAACATTGCAGACTGATACAAAAGGCATATTTTCTTGGTGTTTTTTTCTTCTTTACTGAGATTTTGGCTATATCTTTTAAACAAGGTGGGGGAGAGGATGGGGGGATATTGAACAAGGGGAGATTGGCCAATTTGATCAATTTGGAAGGATCGAAGTCATCAAAGCAGTGGAATGAAAAGAGCAGTGGTTTTAAATATTCAAATTCGAGTCCTAGTTCAGCTGTGACCTTGGGAAGACCATTTTCCATTTTTGGCATTAATTCCTCATCTGAAAAAGTAAGAAAATGAACTACAAATCAGTGATCCTTCATGTCTTTGTCTTCCACAACATTCATGAAGTTCATAAATACAAGATTTCCCACAGGGCATACTGGAGCCATCTGAATTCTCAGTGACCTAAATTTAATTTCATCCCTTTCTTTCCGTCTCAGAAAGGTATATTGCAACGCATGGCAGGGAGAGTGACCCTCTTTTCACAAAACACTTGAATATGATCCTATTGATTTGGAAGATAAAAGCACAAATCATTTCCAAATTTCTCTATTATTAACAATAATAATAATTTATTAATAAATATATACCTGCAACATTTGTCGCTGTTCCCACATGCTCATATGTGGTATAAATTACTATTGATAACTAGGTGACTAGATGGTTTCTAAGATACCTTAGATAGTCAGTATTCTAAAACTGTAAAACTTTGCCCTCATCTGAAAATTGAAGAGTGGGATGAGGATTCGTGCAGACCTACTATTAAAGGGCTGGAAATGCGAAACTGTTGAAAAACTGTGGCCGCCTCTACTTCTTTTATCTTAGTTAAATTATTAAATTACTAAAAATAACAAACTAGAAATAAAACCCCAATTCTGCTGTTGGCCAAGGGAAACATAATGACCCCATTGCATTCCTGGTCTCATGCCTTGTATAATTTTCTGAAGTGAAGAAATATGTTTTGTTGTTGTTTTGTTTTGTTTTAATTAATTTATTTTTGGCTGCATTGGGTCTTCGTTGCTGCGCACAGGCTTTTCTCTAGTTGCGGCGAACGGGGGCTACTCTTCGTTGCGGTGCATGGACTTCTCATTGCAGTGGCTTCTCTTGTTGCGGAGCATGGGCTCTAGGCGGGCAGCCTTCAGTAATTGTGCCACGCGGGCTTCACTAGTTGTGGCTCGCGGGCTCTAGAGCGCAGGCTCAGTAGTTGTGGCGCACGGGCTTAGTTGCTCCACGGTATGTGGGATCTTCCCAGACCAGGGCTTGAACCCATGTCCCCTGCATTGACAGGTGGATTCTTAACCACTGTGCCGCCAGGGAAGCCCCAAGAAATATGTTTTTTAAAAGGCACTCATTTTCAATTATGATGGAAAATGTGAATAATCAAAGAGGACTGTTTTCGCTCCTCTACACAAGAGCATGGATGGCCTGTAATTGCTTTGTCTGCATGTCCACGTATGTATAGATTGGCATGTGTGTGGGATGAAGGGAACTTAATGAGTTCTGTAAGCCCTTAGAGAGGCCTGGAATGAAATACCTGAAAACCAGTCACCTCCAGCTCCAATCCATAACCTCCACAGAACTGGGTGGCTTAGCTCAATATTCTCTGAAGAAATTTCTGTTTGTGAGATGAAATTGAACTGCACTTACAAGTTGGTCTTCTCTGATAAAGAAAGATATTATTTTAGTGGTTTCTTTAAAAACTATAAGTGGTTTCCTTAATAGGAACAAATCATAGGACACTGTCTATTATCCAAACACAACCAGGCTCTAGAGCCTTGTTTGTGAGATGAAAAGCCCATGGATTGGGTGTTCTCGGCAGTCTTGGTGTCTGATCCTATTGATTTTGTAAAAAAAAAAAAAAAAGAAAAAGAAAAGAAAAAAATTACTGACTAAAAATGATTGATCCGGGAGCCCGTGTAGATGGCTTCAGCCTCACTTGAGCAGTCATTTTATCATGCCCATGT
>NW_020175184.1:407206-411971 GCF_003031525.2 Neophocaena asiaeorientalis asiaeorientalis | reverse complement strand
CTTCTTCAGTGTTATGCCATTTTTCAATAGAGACTCATGCTCTGTAGTTTCTAATGACATGGGTAATTTGAGGCTTTCATATTTTCAAATAGCAGGTATGGATTTGGGCTGATTTAGCCATGCTTTTGCCTCAGTCCCCATTCACTGTGAGAGATGGCTAGCCGGGATTTTCAGGATCATAGTCTAGCTACTGGATAGGGAAAATAGAATCTTAGTAAGTGCCCCAAAATGCCTAAATATTTGGAAGAGGTTTTTACTTGCAAAAATTTAGCCTGTAATAATGGTTAAAAAAAAAAATCAGTCATCACTGTGATTTTCAAAGAAGAGTGTAAGTTTAAGCTCCAAGCTTTGGTTATTCATTCAGTTGATTATTTCCAGCTCAGTGATGAGTCTTTGTTAAAAACCGTGGAATGAAATTTCATCGCACTTTTATCTGATGTAACTCAGCGGGATGGAATGATAAAATAATGAACATTTGCCTGTCACTTGACAGTTTTCACGCACATTATCTCACTGGTTATTGCTAGACTGTGATTTCATGTGTCTGGAATGAAATAACTTATTTACCTTATTTACCACCGTATCTCCAACACCTTGCTTAGGGCGTGGCACAAAGTAGGTGCTCAATAAGTGTTTATTAAATAAATGATTGAAGCACCCTGTGATGTAGGCAGAACAGGTATTACTCTTTCTCCCGTTTTATAAGTGAAGCAACATCACAGAAAAGTTTAGTGACTTGCTCAAGGTTATATAGCCAGCGAGTGGTAGTGCCAGGCCTTGAACCCAGTTCTTTAGACTCTAAACCTGAGCTTTCCTCCAGATGCTTGGTTTATATAGTCTAACTCTGGCACTAACTAGTAGACTCCATAATCTCTCTGGGCCTCATTTACCTTATCTGTAAAATAGGAGAAGGCATTATTCTGTGGCTCTGAGGTCCCAACTTTACAATATCATTTACAATGTTGTTCTGGCTTCTGAGTGGTGCTAATGGTAGAGTCCAGAGAGTCCAGAGCTGTCAGGCGGCCCAGAGAAGGGAGGCCCAGGGCCACAAATCACAGGGCCACTTCCTAACAGTGGGAGAAACCTTCAGACTAGAAGCTTCTAACTTTAAGAGTCATTGAGGTCATTTTGAGGTTGGTTTCGGTTGTCAAGAGGCACTGGGAAGACACTGGCAACAATATCCAGATTTGATGGCCTTGCTTCCCCGATTAACCCATCACCCTTGTCCTCTTCCCCAGGGACACACTCCACACCACCTTCGACCGCAGGCATGGCCAGTTGGCTGTGAGGAGGATGCAACTTTGTAAATATTTATGTAGTCGTTCTTTTGGGGTCTGTTTTTTTAAAGATCGCATCAATCACCATGCCCCAGAATGATATATTGTTTTCAGGCAAACCCAAATACAAGCTGAAGGCCCTGTGGAGATTAGTTCCTCTCATTTCCTTCAGCCAGTTACTCCTTTAGTATGTACACAAATGGAAGATGTCCAGAACATTTAGTCTGTCATACGTGCCACGGTTAGTCACCCCCCCCACCCCGCCGTCACCTCCCAGCGCCCCATGAAATCTGATTACAGAGGACCGAGAAATGAAAGCTCAGCTGGAATTAGAGACAGTTGTCTCCAACAAGGGTAGAACCTGGCACTATACCCTGCAGAAAGAGGCCTTAGGAGGCTGCACTTCTCTGCAGAATAGAGTTTCATTTATCACCACGGTTCCTAAGTCAGACTCAAATCTCTGGCCATCACTTACCGATAATTTCGAACCGCGAAACTGTGACCGTTTCTAAGAGCTGCCTTGTTCAACAGGATCCTCAAATTAAACAGCATATTCTTTTGATAGTGAAAAGGATGATTCTGTGCTCTTGAAAACGCCGCACCAAGGTAGCCAGTGGGGTCCACCTGAAAGCTAAGAGTCCTTTTGATTACAGTGAGAGAGCAAAGGTAATATCACCCTTCAACTACCTTATCAAATTCCCCTGGTTAGAGATACTGCAGGGCAAGGTCCAGGAGCCTTTGAACTTTAAGCCAAGCTCCAATCCACCACTGTGGGGTTTTTTTGTTTGTTTTGGGTTTTGTTTTATTTTTCTTGGAGAAGGAATCCTGACTCTTTTGGTGCACAGACTCCTCATTTTTCATAATATATTTATGCTGTCACATACTTGTACAAAATCAATTGACAAGTACTCGTTGGGTGTATAATATATGCAAGACACTGCAGTGCTGGCTGCTGTGAAGGAACATAGAAATAACTCATTCCAGAAATGCGAATTGGCAGTGCAAAACCCCAGATGTAGACGTGACATCCCTGAGTATTTCCAGTGATATCACTTTCCTCCAAGTCCCAGCCTTTCTACAAAAACAAATAGAAAGATGTGCCCTGGAAGGTACAGGTGTGTGTGTGTGTGTGTGTGTGTGTGTGTGTGTGGCAAAAAGCTGGAGTGGGGATGGAGATGGAGTAAAAAGATCTCTGTCCTGGAACTCCCACTGTGCCTTGCACATAGTAGGTCTTCAATAAATAAGGGGTTGCCTAATAATTCCAGCAGAAACCCATACTCAGCAGAAGCAGGGAGGTGGGGTACCAAATGTTCCTCCCCTGGCAGCCTCTCCGGATCACTAAGGGGCCATCCAAAGCTTCACACTCATTCATTCATCCACAGTTAGAAATCAGTTATTTTCAAAATCTGTTCTGCATCGGATACTGGGCTAGACTGGAATTTCAGGGAAGGAAGATGATCTCACCTTTGCAGAGTTTACAGTTCAGTAAGGGTCATATATCTGTAAATAAATATCCATAATACAAGCCCATGGGGAGGTCCAGATAAAGTGCCTCCACATCACAGGGAAGGGAGAGAACTCTAAGTGGGGAGGGTGGGAGGGCAAGGTAAGCACTTGCTAGATGTTTGTGGAATGCAAAAAAAAAAAGTGTCATTTAAAAGCCAACTATGGCCACTTCAGGGGCAGGGATGGTCGTGATGTCATAATTAATATCAGCAGGGAAATTTATTGACACGATTCCCTTGTACTCACAGAGGATGAGGTGGGATAAAGAGAGGGAAAGACTGCGATTTCCAAACCTCTGGCAAATCTGTTCTGGAAAGACTATTCCAGGCAGACTGCTTGCAGAGGTGCAGAGGTGAGAAGGTAGAGAATGAATGCTCCACGTGGGAGAAGAGAAGGCAGCTTTGTTTGAGAAGATCACCTTAAAGCATCGTTGAAGAGGCAGAACGGGCCAGTTGTTGGATAGGTTTTAGAGAGTAAATCCACTCTACCTAATACAGGGAAGGAAACTGGATGTTTGCAGGGAGACTGGAAGAGAAGACGATAAACTGCATTCAACTGAATGCTAGTATAAAGCCCACATCTTCAGTCAAATGTGCTACCCACACAAACAACTCACCTGAACAACACTCGGGGAAAAATCATGAAGTGTCTGCCGTGGTGTGGCGGGGAATGTGGGCAGCACTGCTGAGATTCCAAAGTGACTCATAAACCCTCGTCATTCTATGGAGGTGAGAGCTCAGTTCCCCAGAAGGGACTAAGAAAAACTTACCCCGCCCCCCATAACCCCCAGAGAGATTGCAAGAGAGGCACCGTACCACAAGTGGGATGAGCTTAAAGGTAATTTCACTAAATCTCAAAAGACAAACTATCTCAACAGACATCTGTGTTACAGGTGGAAAAACACCATACAGGGTTTTCCATTCGTCCTCAGAATTTGTACAGGTGCTCTTATGGACCCGCCCCCTGACTCCTTTAATTCCACTTCAACTGCCTGCTTTGGCTCTGAGGGATAGAGTGATAACCAGGAATGGTGAGTCCTTTCTCACATGGAGTTCACCATTTGGAATGGCTCCAGGGCACAACTTCTGTCTCTGTCCCCTGACCCTGTGCATTCTAACGAAGAGGGTAGGGGTTGTTCCCTGCTCCCTTGCTTCAGGCCCTATGGGACCTCCAGCTTGGAGTGTCCATCATCCAGCTTCCATCAATGGGGGTTGGGGATTAGATGGGGTTCCTGAAGGAAGTGGCACTGGTCCTTGATGAATTGGGAAGAATTAGGGAATTGTCAAAACTGGAGGGGGTTACAAACGATATTACAGCAAAGGATGGAAGCTGTGAGTAGACCCAGAGGAAGGAACAAATAGGGTGTGTGGGGTAACAACATTTGGAGGGGTGGATTCACTCTATCATTGACCATTTAAATGAAGCCCTGCCACCACCAAGACCAATATGAAAAGCACAAAACCATGAGTGTCCATGTCCTGTCTGTATCCCCTTGGCATTCTGCCTTCTCTGGAGGAAAATTTAAAAAAAAAAAGTGGCAGGATTTCTCAACCACTGCGCCACCAGGGAAGCCCAATAAATATTTTTTTTTAATTTCCTGACATAACACTTTATTCAAAATAAGTCTACAATTGGAATATGATGTTTTTGCTTTGCTTTTTATCCCATAAATAATGATTATTATTTTTTATTACATTTACATACAGTAAGTGATTATTATTATGGTGTGATTTTAGGTACAAAATCCTTCCTGCCCAAAAAGATTTTCTTCTACCTAAAAGTTTCATCCATAGTATCATTGTTTGGGATTAAGCATTATTTCAGATGAAATTTATTATGTAAAATACATAAAACAGCAACTGGCTAGGATTCGCAATAATACTAGCATAGAAATAAATTTAACAGATCATTTTTCAGTGTTTCCTAGGACAGAAATCATGGTGAGAGGGTAATGACTTTTGTTGTTGGGGAAGCATACCTGC